>NW_020664517.1:2163174-2189740 GCF_002925995.2 Terrapene triunguis | reverse complement strand
TTTGGGAAGGGGGCGGAGTTGGGGCAGGGGCGTGGGCGGGGCTGGGGGCGGGGCCGGGGCCCCATGGAGTGTCCTCCATTTGGAGGCACAACATATGGTAACCCTACACTTACCGGAGGGTCCGGCGGCAGGCAATCGGTTTTCTGGGATCGACTTATCGCGTCTAGTGAAGACGCGATAAAATCGATCCCTGATCGCTCTGCCGTCGACTCCGGAAATCCACCGCGGCAAGAGGCGGCAGCGGAGTCGACGGCAGCGGTCGACTTTCCCCCGTCCTCACAGCCAGGTAAGTCGACCTAAAATACGCAACTTCAGCTACGGTATTCACGTAGCTGAAGTTGCGTATCTTAGGTCGGACCCCCGCTGTAGTGTAGACCTAGCCTTAGTGTTCTCTGCTAAAACCATCTTTGGGCATCTCCTTTTGCACGTGGCACAATCCTGCACCAGGAAATTCTTGAATGGAAGGGAAGAGTTTTGTCTACATAGGGACACTCAAGAAAGTTAATCTGCATTAACTAAAGATATGAATTTAAAGTGGGTTAATTAAATTACATTAAACTCCTGTGTGGACACTCCTATTCAGAATTAGAGTGGCCTTAATTGGATTACGATTATATCACTTCAGTGAATTAAGATAAATTGAATTAAGGCCACTTTAATTCTGAATAAGAATGTCCACACAGGTTTAATATAGTTTAACTAATCCACTTTAAAAATTATTTGGATTAAGTTTCCTGAGTGCGCCTATGTAGAGAAGCCCTAAGTGTGTCTCACTCAGTGTGGGGATTAGCTGGCCACCTGCTCCTTCACTCCAGAGCAGGTGTTCTGGTCTCTTGACCTTGGAGTTATGTACTCTGCTTTTTTTTTTTTTTTTCTTTTTTGGCACACCTAAGCCTGAGCATCTGAGAAAGTCAAAGCAAAATCAATATGACCCAATCCTGCAGCTCCGGTTACTTATTAGAGATGTCTGCCTTGGTTAGGTGTGCTGCTGGCTATTTTGTGCCACTGCCTGAGCTCACAAGCAGCTTGCAGTTCACAGGAAAGCTAGCAGGCATTCATTCCTCACTGAGGCAATGGGTTGCACAAGATCCCAAAGGGATGAGAAACCCTTTGTAGTGTGCCCGTAGAGCAAGAAAATGGGGCTGTCACGCCATAAGAAGATGACCTTGCTGATCAACCCCAATGTATGTGTAACCTGGCCTACGCAGCCTGACTGTGTATTCCTCTGGTGGCTAGTCCATGTGTATGAGTGTGCTACAGCCTTGGAGCTGTGGAAGCAGGATTCTTCAGCATAGGCTGCAGAGGCTCTTCAACTCAGTTATTCTCTGTGATCTAGCTACTAGGTGGAGACAGAGAGCCACATACGGTATTACACCTGTCCCATTCCTGATCCAAGTCTGGTGTATCACCCATTTCACCACCACTCCATGGATAGTCACCTGATTTAATTTGCCTCCTTTTCCCTCAGGTCACGTTTGAATTCATCCCGCAGCACCTGGGTACCACAGAATCGTTTTGGACCTTTACAATCCCTGAACAGAACATCTCAGTCCCATTCCTGTTGGTGGGCAACACCACCGACCCCTCAGTATCGCTGGACAGATCCCACCTGAACTATTTCTCTCTGTTAGTCGGTAAGGACAGACTCTGTGTCCCGCACTATGGGAGCCTGTGATTGCTGCTACCTTCCACTTTTCTCTCCATTCAAAAATGTAGTGTTCTATAGTTACTGTTGATCCTAATTCTGTTATTTAACATTAAAAAAATAGAGGCTGAAAGTGGAAAAGAGCACTTCAAAGGAGAAAGACAATTTCTGTCCATCTCTCTTCGGGTTTCTATTGCTGCCCATCACCTTAGTATCTGAGCACCTTCCATGTAAAACAATAGCAATGTTCAGCAGCAGTCAAAGAAGCTAATGTCAGGAACCCTTAGGAACGGGATAGATAATAAGACAGAAAATGTCATAATGCCACTATATAAATCCATGATACTCCCACAGCTTGAATACTGCATGCAGTTCTGGTTGCCCAGTTTCAAAAAAGATATATTAGAATTGGAAAAGGTCCAGAGAAAGGCAACAAAAATGATTAGGGGTACGGAACAGCTTCCATATGAGGAGAAATTTAAAAGACTAGGACTTTTCAGCTTAGAAAATAGACAACTAAGAGGGAGGGATCTGATAGAGGTCTATAAAATCATGATTGGTGTGGAGAAAGTGACGAAGGGAATATTATTTACCCCTTCACATAACACAAGCACCCAGGGTCACCCAATGAAATTAACATGCAGCAAGTTTAAAACAAACAAAAGGAAGTACTTCACACAATGCACAGTCAACCTGTGGAACTCATTGCCAGGGGATGTTGCGAAGGCCACAAGTGTAACTGGGTTCAGCAGAGAATTAGATAAGAATTAGATAGATAGGTCCATCAGTGCCAGGGATGCCACTCCATGCTCAGGGTGTCCCTAAACCTCTGACTACCAGAAGCTGGGACTGGACGAGAGGGGACGGATCACTCGATAATTGCCCTGTTCTCTTTGTTCCCTCTGAAGCATCTGGTACCAACCACTGTCACAAGACAGAATCCTGGGCTAGATAAACCATTGGTCTGACCCAGTGTGGCCGCTCTTATGTTCTTAATAGCAAAGATCCTAGTTGATTTCATGCAATGTCTGGCATTTCTCCCTTTTCAGGCTCAGAACTCTGCATGGGGCAGTGTTGGGTTTTTTGTTTGTTGTTTGAAGATTTTATTCATTTATTTTTGGTTGGTTGGTTGGGGTTTAAGGGTAGAAGGGGTGTCAGATTTCAAATTTCTCAAGCAAAGCTGCTTATTAGTGGTGAGTGAGACATAGCAACTGGGGAAGAGGGAGGGTGGAGTAAAGAATGGGTTAAAGAAGAGATTTCCGATGTGTTCCATAGAGTTTCTGTTGTCAGCTGAATCCCAGTCCATCCAGTCATCCACCAGTACAGTATGTGAGTGTGTGTCAAGGGGTTGGTCCCATGTAAAGGTTTCATTGGTTCATGCCTGGTGTGGGGACATTCGTGAGCGATTTTCGTTGGTAAGCCCAGCTGAGTGCCTGCAAGACCCATGTCAGGCCATATGCACTAGCTGGCATTCGTGCATTTTAGAGAAAAGCTGCTTTGGCAAAATGTTTAGAGTTTTGGAAATTGTTGTCAGGGCTATTTTACCCATCCCATCTCCTTGCTCATTAAATGTAATCAAGCTCTGCTGTCAAACTGGGATGGGACGTCTACACTGCAGCTGGGAGGGAGCCTCACAGCCCAGGGAGACAGAGACGCATGAGCTCCACTTGAGCTAGAGTGCTAAAAACAGCAGTGTGGATGCTGCGGCTGTGGTGGAGACTGGGGCTGGCCACCCATGCTCAGACCGGGGGGTGGGCGAGCTGGAGGGCCTGAGCTGCTTCCCAAGCTGCAATGCTAGCTTGTGCTCTCTCAGTTCCAGCCTAGACGTACCCTTAGTCCCTGGCTATGCACAACCGGGTCTGGTCCATGACTGGGGCTCCTAGGTGCTACCACAATACAAAATACCAATAATTATACTGATGAGGGTACCGAATTCTGGGTTAGCTCGGATGCTGTATTTCTCATGCGCAGCTCAATGATAGACAGCCGTGTTGTTCACTAGCATCCCTAGTGATTCCCTCCGCCTGTATAGAAGTTTAATTTATTTTACATTCTGCATTAACTATGCTTCTCCAGCAGGGGGAGCTTTTTTGCCTTGCCCTTTCCACCTGCAGCACATCTGGCCTAGTAAAAAAGACTTGGACAAGCCATGCACTTTTCTATGAGATAGATGAGTGGTGGCTGATTCCATGCCAACCTGCCAGGAGAACTAAAGGTTTGCTGTCTCCTTCCTGTGTTTCCTCCAAAGGACATGAGGCCCACAAGACGGTTCACATGATTAACAACGAGAATGAGACCTTCAGCTTTGCTTTCAGAGACTCCTCGCGCTATTCAGAGGGACACATTAACTACCTAACAGTGCAGCCCATGGAGGGCTGCATTCCACCTCTTTCCAGGTAAAGGGACAGAGCATGTCTAGGGCTCACAGGGCTAGATTGTGGCTCCCAAGCACAGTGCTGTGTTATCTGCATTGTTAGATTCCTTCCACGCTGTACAGTGGTTTCACCTCACGGCATCAGCTCTTACGCAGCCAGCAGGCAGCTCTCGGTGGGACACGCTGGTTCCTCTTCTTACCTAGTCAGTCTCCCCGTTCGCATTCAGGGTCAGATCTGCTGCCTTAGTGATGCCTTTAGAGATTGCTGCTGTTTTTTACTCCTGTTAGCCCTAAAGCCAGCACAGCTCTGGGGGTATCTACACTGGAGCTAGAGGTGTAATTTCCAGCTCCATTAGAGATACCCACCTAGCTCTGATCAAGCTGGTGCACTAAAAATAGCCGTGTAGCTGCGGCTGCCTGGGTGGTTGGATGGGATAGCCACCCAAGCACCCGAAAGCCTATTTACATATGTGGCAACTAGCCCGTCGTGCTGCCCATGCGGCGGAGACACTGCTATTTTTAGCAGGCTAGCTCAGTCAGAGCTAGCACAGGTATGTCTACTCAAGCTGGAAGTTACATCTCCAGTTCCAGTGCTGTAACACACAGCTGGAGATACCCAGAGCTGTGAGCCACTATTACCCCTATGCCTCTGCAAGAGTGAGCTTTGCTGGAGAGGAGAGGAGAGCAGACTGTCAGCTCCCTGCCACACCAGCCTGTCCCCATCACCAGCAAACTCCTCAAGGCTCTCCCAGCCCAGACAGAGATCAGAGGGATAGTCACGTTAGTCTGTATCCACAAAAACAACGAGGAGTCCGGTGGCACCTTAAAGACTAACAGATTTATTTGGGCATAAGCTTTCATGGGTAAAACCCCACTTCTTCAGATGCAGCCATACCAGCCCAGACCTCGCCCAGCAGGTAACAGTCAGTGAACACCAGCCCTCGAGCCCATCAGAGATGGTTCTCTGCGATGCACAGCCCCTACCACTGTACATGCACAGAAGATACTAAGTTTGCGGCTCTATCAGAGTCATCACATTACAGCTTATTTACAGGGGTAAATGCACCTTTCCCTTCAAACCTAGCACGGAGTTGGTTTATATGAAAAATAAAACAAGTTTATTAACAAAAGGCTATAGGTTAAGTGATACCAAGTAGAAGGAATAAAGGTAGAAAGAGTTACAAACAGAGAGAAGTACAAATGCCCTTTCTAATGGCTAACTCCTAACTGAACAAGCTACAGCCTTTCTACAAGGTACTTTCCTCACCCATCTTCTTTTCCCAGCAATGGCTGGCTTGCTTTCAGCGATGTTCCCTGCAGAGTCCAAGGTGCTGGTTCTCCTTGTCTCCTCAGGTGAAGGACGATCCAGAGTCTTTCTGTGTGTTCTTATGTCCCAATCTGCCTTTGTTGCAAGGATCAAACTGATCCCCTGAGGTTCAGTCTCCCATCTACTCTGGGGGTCGACTCCATCTTGATTAATGTGTTCCCTGGTGTGTTCCACAGTGACACGTCGTGTTGCAGTTTTACAGTGTAAGGCCATGTCTACACAAGCACTTATGTCAGCAAAACTTTTGTCGCTCAGGAGTGTGAAAAAACACACCCCTAAGTTTTGCTGGTATAACCGCTCGTGTGCACAGTGCTGTGTCGGCAGGACACGCTCTACCACTGCTCGTTACACTGCTTTTATTATGTTGACGGGAGAGCTCTCTCCCCTTTGCTTATGTAACTGCGTTATGCCATCTTACAGCGGCACAGCTGTATTGGTACAATGTAGACATGACCTTCATGTTCTCTTCCTGCACTGTGACCTCCGATGCAAATGAATAGCCCATTGAATTTGGCCACACCTGCTTTGAGATGTTAGCCTCTTTCCTTTGTCTTGAGAAAACCTGTTTAGCAACTCTCCCTGATGTGCCTGGTTAAAACACCTTTTAGTTACCGACTTTAAAGCTTAATTTCAGTGAGTAGTCACAATTCCACTCACTGCATTTTACAATGATAGTACTGACCCCATGCTACCTCACTAGGCGTACTTTGTACCAATATCATTGCAGTTGCAGTAGTGTGTGGGGTGTGAACACGGGTGCCTAGGGTCACAAGTATAGACAAGCTGGAGTCTCTTCCTTGTCTCCCTTCCAGCTACAAGGCCATTCAGTCATTTACACCTGTGCACGCCCATTGAAAGCAGCAGGGCTGCCCAGGTAGCACTGAGGACATCCTTTGAATTCAGTGGGACTGTACAGGTGTTACCAAGGCCATAATTTGGCCTGCAAAAGCTTTATTTCTGGTGATGATGCATGAGAAGGACAGATCCCAGCGTGAGGCAAGGCTGAGTTTGCCAGGTTGCCAGTCAGAAAACACATCTTCTGGCTTGTAAACCAAGCATTTGATCTGGAAATGACTGAGGGATGATAAAAATGGAGCCACTGAGCCTGGTGACATTTCTGTAGAGTCACTTTCCAGAGCAGCACCACGCTTCAAGAGCTGCATGGTTCTTTGAAGTCACTGCAGGGCGCTCACGCTTGTAGCTGCCTGATTTTTAATCTCCCTTTTAGATGTGTTCTCTTCTAACTTTTTGAGCATGTGACACATTGAAAAAGGAAAGAATGCTCAGTCTCCGTGTTCCCTTTTGTTTCCATCACTTCCCTGGCTCGCCACTGCCATGGCAGTACCAGGGGGAAATAGTCTACCTGTGAACTCACGTTGGTTTAAATAAAGTTGTTCTTGTTTTTAAGAACAGTTTATTGATCTGCACTTTCCTCAGAGCCTTCTGCTGACCTGTAAGGGAGGCATGTGGGTGTCCTGACCTTTGATCTCATTTGATCCTGGCCCTTAGACATTGACTGCCTCCTGTGAGGGTCTGAACTCCCATCAAAGTCAATGGGAGTTGAGAGTCCTCATCAATCCCCAGGAGCTATCTATTGTGACATAGCAGGGTACAATCCAGACCAATGAATAGCTGTCACCCCTGCCCTCTAACCTGGGGTGCCCTTCACAATGCCTTGCTACGGTTTGCCCCCAGCATGCCAGTCACTCCCAGCTACGTCTGGGTGTGTGCTGCAGCCAGCCAGCCCTGCCTTGGCCCTTACCAGCCTTAAAAATTACCACAGGGTGACCCGAGCACACTCCCAGTCCTAGATTTTCCCCAGAAATGTTTGTCCTGTACTGCCCAGCCCTCCCCTGGACAGTGCAATTATACTGAGTCTGTTATTCCATTAAGGGAATAATATGCACACAACTTGTTACCCCTAATGGAGTTTCCCAGGCACTTCAATTTAACATACTGCATTAGATAAAATAATAAAACAAGTTTATTAATTAGAAAGCGGGAGATTTTAAGTGAGTCCAAGCAACAAGGCATAAAAGTCAGAAATGGTTACAAAAAATAAAGATAAAACACTTGTTAATGCCTAACCTATGGATTCGAGCAGAGTTCCTCACCACCTGCTCCAGCCGATGACTGACCAAACTCTCAGTCAGGATTCCTCCCACAGAGTCCAACGCTTGCTTCCTTTGTCTCTTCAGATGCAGTGAATGCAATAGACAGGGAGAGAGCGATGGGTGCCTTGCGGGGTTTGTCTCTCCTGTTTATAGTGTCAGTCCCCCTCTTGAAAAAAATGTCCAGCTGAGACCAGGAGCCAGAGAGTCTATCTAGACAGATGTTCCCTGCTGGTTTTTTCATCTGTTTGAACTTCCTTTGTCTTCCCTTCCTGCTTGATGACTCTGTTTACTGCTCAAATGCAAATTCAGACAAGCCCACATTCCTCTGTTTAGGACCGACCTGTTTGCCAACATCTGTGTGGGCAGGGCTGTGGGGTTTGGAAGGTGTATTAATAACACCGTACAGGTGAATCTTATCACATCACATACAATGTTTCTGCACATAATTTACCAAGACAATCCGGACCAGCAAATTATGAGTTTGCCAGTGATACCTCACAAGGCATACATTGTACAAAGATGATTACGCTAGTGTGGAGGCTGTGAATATAGGGGAATATTCTCCCACACCTGTCTTAGGTATCTATCTGGCCCCATTACCATCATACCTGAGCACCTCAAAACCCTTCACGTGTTGATCCTTCACACACCCTGGTGAGGCAAGGCAGGGCTCTTATCCCTGTTTTACAGATGGGGAGCTGAAGCAGAGAAAGACTAAATGACTTGCCCCAGGTCACCCCTGGGACAGAGCACGGAATTAAACTCGGTTTCCCTGTGTCCCACGCTAGTGCCCCAACCACGGGGCCATTCTTCCTCGTTTGCTCACAACCTCTAGTGCAATAGAGTTCCAAGAGCCAGCAAATAAAGCCGCAGTGTTCATCTCCCCAGGCTTCCTGTTACCATCCTCTTCACACCAACGTTGGAGGGGGAGGTGAACTTTAACCTCATCTGTGATGTCAAGAGAAAGACCCAGCCGCTCTCCTTAAACGTCAAAGCCATTGGCTACAGCATGAACGTGTGCGTCAGGTGCGAAGAAAACGACGGCTTGTTCACCGAGCTGAGTCTGCAGGAGAGCAGCAGCATCAACTTTGAGGAGGTGAGAGGGTGAAGACGGGGTGGGGGGGGAGGAGAGGGTGAAAAGCGCCCAGACAGCTGCAGCCCTCACCATGCTATGGCGCTTTGTGAGATGGTCTCAGGAGAACGCAGCTGTGGGGCAGTAAAAACAGGCCCGCCAGGAGAGCGCCCACCCTGCCCATCACAGAGCAGATGTAGCCACATGCGGCTGGGGCTGGTGGAAGTGTCCTTGCCATGCCTTGCTGAGACAGCTGTCAGTGAGTTTGCTCTTGGTGTGCAGACCTTCCCAGCTAACCCCACACCCAATGGTCACTTCCAGCCAACTTGCTTTGTCTTGCCCTAGACTCATCGATTTAAAGCCAGATGGGACCATTATTGTCATCTAGTCAGACCTCAATCTACCATTTTGACTGTAAGCTCCTAGAGGCAAAGGCCCACTGTCCATGTGTTCTCTGCACGCTTGTGGCGCTATAACTTGCTCCCACTCTTGTGAAACACTACATGGCACCTGCTTCACTGTGATGCTGGCAACTCCAAAGTTCCCTACCAAGCATCCTTAGCATGAAAAGTGATCCTGCTGCAGCGAGAAAGGACTCTATAAAAGGGATGGACCAATCTGCAGTGGGGGGGAAGGTTAGGGCCACTGTGGTGACTACTCCTGCATTGGGGTCCAAGCGAGATGCTTCAGAAGGGATTTAGGAGCACACGTCCCAGTGTATTGGGCACTTCTGAAAATCTTCCACAGTCTTCAGTGAAATAGCAACAAACTCAGGGCCTGATCCTGGCAACCCTTTCTCACATGAGCAGCCGTTACCCCAAGGAATCCTTTCAGATCAGGCCCTAAGCAAGGCATTTCACAAGCCCTTCTGTGCCTAGCACTTCAGCTGTACATGGCCCAGCACAATTGCAGAAGAGCCCAGGATAATGCAAATGGTGCTAGATCCTTGCTGGATCCCATGCTATCAACAGGGCGAGATGGTGTCTTCCCAGAAAGGAAAGTGATGAAGATAGAGGAATATTGCAGGTCACGATGGAGGTGCACAGAGTTGGGTGGGTGAGACATGCCCTGCATATATTTTCATTGGTGCTGTTGGTACAATGATTTTGTGAGGATCAGATTTCACTTTAAACCAAGTACGTGTGCTATAAAACAGTGTAGCGGGGTGAACACCCGCTCCTGCCCTGAGGGGTTGGAAAAGCCCTGCAGAGGGCTGGGGCTGGGCAAGGTAAAACCCTGGCTGATTGGGGGAAGTGGCTGCAGCTGGGCCACACCCTAATCAGAGCCCAGATGGCCTGTATAAAGAGGCTGGGAGCCAGGAGCTCAAGAGTCTCTCTCTGCCTTCAGAGAGAGAAAGGCCTGGCTGCAGGGAGCTAGACACAGGGTACCTGGGTGGAGCAGGGCTGGGGAAAGGCAGAGGAGCTGAGGAGCTCCAGCCTGGAAAGCCCCAGGCTGCGGCCTAGGAGAAGGCTAAGGGATACTGGGGGTTGCCGGGGGCAGCCCAGGACTAGGCCAAGGTAGCAGGTCCAAACCCCCCTTGCCAGTGATGAGTGGCCTATACTGCAATCTGCCCCAGAGAGTGGGGGCTAGATGGGGACTGGCAGTGGCCTTATCCTGAGGTGAGGTGGGGTTAGTGGGTGGGGATTCCCCTGGGAGGGGAGACCTAGTGTGTGTGTGGGTATTGCCAGGGGGCAGCACGCAGGGCAAGGGGCACTGGGGTCCTGGGAGGGACACGGAGGCCAGAGAAGAGGATAAGGTGGATCACCGGCCTGCAGAGGGCGCTCCAGAGGCTGGCGAGCTAATTCCCTGGCTGCCCAGCAGGAGGCACCGCAAGGGTGAGTCCGGACCCTCTTACAGACAGCAACAAGTGTTAGAGACTCTGGGAATAGCTGCCCGATGGATCTTCAGCATAGTAGGCCAGTGCATTACCAGGCCCCATGCATTTCCCAGCTGTGGAGCTCACTGGACAAGCCTGTCCTGAGCAGCTGTGGTCCATCCAAGCTGTCGCGCTGTAGAGAACTGTGTTCACAGACATGTACAGGCATCCTGGCTCTGTGCGCCTAGCTCCAATCCCTGCTGATGAGTGTGCTGTTTGGTGGTGCATTGCATAGGCAGTAAGAGCCCAAGCCCTCTCTCTGGCTCAGGACTGCCTAGGTTTTCTGTCCATTCATGTTGGGTTTGCCAGCCCTTCAGGTATTAACCCTGTGTGTGCTCTCCTCCTGCATACAGGTGGAAATAAATGACTCTGCTTACCGCAACTTCTGTGTCCTGAACACTGGCAAGTTCAATTTCAGCTTCTCGTGGGAGTTTTCTGGCCCCAAAGCACTGCAGCACTACCTCTCCATCACCCCCGAGAACGGCACTGTGGAGGCAGGAGAGCGAGTACAGGCCCAGCTGACCTTCCACCCACTGAAGACATGCATCTTAAAGGACATGGAGCTTAAGCTAAAGGTCAGGGCGGGAGTGTCATGCTCTCCTCCCTGCAGGGCACAAAAGCCAGGCAAACCCTTTTGGCAGGGGAGAGCTTGCTAGAGCAAAGCCGGAATTAGATCTCAGATTGAAAAACAGGGCACCCCACCTGGCTCCACCCTGGGCAGCTGAGCTGAATGTACAACAAGCTGCAGGCCTGGGACCATCCAAGGTAGCGGATGGCGCCCACCAAAAGCAGAGTCTGATTCCACCATAGTACCTAGGGGCACTGACATGGCGTCTACAGGGACCTTCCTGTTAGACACCTGCTGGGGAGCAAGACTCTGGTGGCTGTGGCTTGTGCTGCAAACTGACAGCTACCAAAATCTGTATAAAGCCAGTGATGAAATTCCCCTTAAATGTTAACTCATGAAGCCAAGGGATCTCTCTTTTCACACCCCATTTTCAGTTCCCGCTGCATAAGCTTTTCTGGGCTGTCACCACTGCAGGTTCCCATGGATGCTGGTCTCCCACTTCTGGGCAGCAGCATCTGTGTGAATGCAGCCCAGGTATGACTGGGTCACTCTTCCTGGCAAATTCTTCAGGAAGGCACCTTGTGGCCTGTTCTCTCCCCAGATCAGCAACGGGCCCACGTTTAGCTGCATGCTCCTGGCTTCTGTGGTGATGCCCACCATCCACTTCTCCTTTACCAAGCTTGACTTCGGAACCTGCTTCATCTACTACGCCGGGATGCCCCCTGCCAGACACATCCTTACCATCACAAACAAGGAGGCCAAGGAGATTAGGTAGGGCAGCAGTGGGACACTAGCTCCCCATGTTAGCTCCTTCCCTGGTCCAAGTCCGAGAGTGCAGAGTTTGAGCATGGATCTCCCACATCCCAGATGAGCGCCCTAGTCACCGGGCTATTGGCTATTCTGGGGGGAGAGTCTCTGTCTTTGGATTTGGCAAGAAATTCCATCCTGGCCTTGATAAACCTTCCCAATGAACGTTTCATGGAGACCAATCCTTTCCCAGGACAGATCAGAATTTTCCCACAGAAACCCATTTTATCAAAGAAATCCTGACCATTGCTACGCATATGCCCCATGAACCAGGGCAGTGCTGTTATTCCCATTGTACAGATGGGGGAACTGTGGCACAGAGCGGCTCAGTGACATGCCCAAGGTCACACAGGAAGTCTATGGCAGAGGAGGGAAGCGAACCCATGTCTCCCCAGTCCCTATCTAGCACCCTCGCCACTGGGCCATTTTCCTAGGGCGAGAGGGCAGGTGCTTCTGTAGTCAGCTTCCAAATTGCCTAATAGGCACATAAATCACACAGAAAAGGACCCATTTTCCTAGGTGAGAGACCCTCTTTTCTGTTTTCATGTGAGCTAAGAGGGTGCCTTCAATCACTGACCTGTATGAAAGAAGTGCATTCAGCCGGGGGAGTCCTGCCAGGCGTTTTCCCTCAGGATGATCTGAAGATGCCCGTATTTACTTCCCTTTGGGGTTATGTTCATCAGAACAGACCCAATTCAACCCTGCTGGCATTAAGCAGACCCAGCGTCTGTTGTCATCAGGCTGGATTTGTCTCCGTATGCATAGCTAGCAGAGCTGGGTGGACCACTGGCAACTCCTCTGGATAAAAATGAATGGATACAGTCAAAGCGGGAGGGGGGACAGCTCTCAGCTACTGAACGTTCACCAGCCAAACATTCCAAAAAGTTTTTTTCTGGCCTTCCACAGCTTAGACTGCTTGTACACCAACACTGCCCACTTTGAGGTGAGCTTCCAGGCTGAAGTGCTGAGTCCAGGAGGGAAGATGGAGGTGCCAATCACTTTCTATCCCCGAGAGGCCGTTTCCTACCACGATATCATCCCCTTTGAAATCAATGGGCTTTCCCAACAGACCATTGAGGTCCTGGGGAAGGGCATGGAGATGAAGGTGAGATCAGACCACTGTTCTCTAGCTCCATATATCACACAGTCAGAGTGAATTTCTTTCTCCTTTCCTCAGTCATCCACCCTTTGCCATTCTCCTTCCCCTTTCCCCCGTTCCCTCGTTACTGATGCTCGCGCCTTCCCCATCCTGTTGTTCTTCTCCTGCCCACAGATTGACATCTTGGAACCGCCCAGCAAAGTGGTGAGATTGGGCGCGCTGTCTGTTGGACAAACTATGAAGAAGACTGTCACAATAGTGAACAATAGTGTTGCCCTTCTCACTTTTAACCTAACTTTCATGTTCACTGTTCCCGAGCTCCTGGAATCTAAGGTAAGGCCTGTTCTTCAACTGGAGTGCTCTTTATCTTGCCACTTATTTGTTATTTGTACTGCCAGTGTAGCGAGGAGCCCAGTCATGGCTAGGCGCTGTAGGTTGTCTGACCTAGTGGGTAGCTATTATTAGAGTTTACAGGCAAGATAACATGGTCTGGCAGAGCTCAGCTGCCGAGAGACTGGCCACAGCATTACAGGTAGTTGGGGAGTGAGTCTCCCACTGTATGCGGCAGAGACGCTCACCCTTAGGAAGACCTGCAGAACTCGCAATTGTTTTATTGCAATATCACAAACACTACAATGTAGCAAAGTAGACAGAGAGAATATAATCCCCAGAACTTGCATTCTCACACCATGAGAATGCAAGTCTCATGGTCTTTGCACACAGCCCTTGAGTAGGTAAGATGACCCACGAGAGGTCCTTGCCCTGGCAGGGTCCAGGTATACCTGGACAGTGTGCCACCTTGAATCATAGATGATGCTAACGCCTAACTCGTATTCAGTAGGGTTCTCGGCCACTTTTCCTTATCCATTTCCTCACCCTACTGTTGTTTGGGTACCCTTCTTCCATAGGTTACTAGGCCGTTTACTTCAAGCTTATTAGCAAATACATCCATCAGTTACTGTGGCATTCTTGTGACTGGACATCTGCTGTATATATCTAAAGCTGGTATAAACGCACCTTGTGATTACCTGTCAGCAGTTCAGCAACACTTGCTTATAACAGCACTCTGTCTTGTGACGACCTGTGATATAGGGTCACTTACTGGTTAGTTGCTTAAATAGACGATTCATGTCTCCCCATACCGGAGGGGGACAATCTAAAGGGGAGGACACGTGACTGCCCCACATGTCTCCTCTGCCCAGAGACCTCCCCCGTGCCCAGCACAGGGCCACTGAGCTCTCCTCACCCCACGTTACCTGCCCAAGGGGGGCTCTGTCCTTCTTCCACTGCACTTGCCCCCAGCATGTTCGGCTGCTCACCCGGACAGCTGGGCCGGGCAGGGAGCAGGAGGGAGCCGCTTCTCACATGGCTGAAGCTGGCCGCTCCCGGTCGCTGCTCTGTGCAGCGCAGCAGCTGCCTGAGAGAGCCTGGCTGGGGAGGCTGAGGCGGCGGCCTGCCTGGGCTCAGCTGCCAGTGATGGGCCAAGCATGCCGGGGAAGGGGGCTCTGGCTCGCTCAGCCCCTGTCCCCAGCAGCTTGGCCTGGGTTGGGGGCAGCCCGCCGTTGCCACCTCTCCAGCCAGGCTCTCTCAGGCAGCTGCTGCACTGCACAGAGCAGGGACCCAGCAGCTGGCGTGAGAAATGTCTGGGCCTGCAGGGACAGGTGCCGAATGTGCCGGGGGGCAGGCGCAGCGTGAGAAGGACAGCGCCCCTCTCCCTCCCCCCACCCAGCAGACCAGTCTGGGGGGCACGTTACTCTGCACACACCCCCACGCATCATCTTTGGTTGCTAATGTTGAGTCTTTAGGCCTTAGTTACTTTGGCTAAGCTATTATATTACAGGCTTGAAGGCCTGTAGGTTTTTGCATGACTGCTTTGAGCCATACCTAGATCTTATTTATCATGTACCCATGTAGCTATAGTACCATAGCTGGCTGCATGTACAATCACTAAAAGGCTGGTCCCTGCCCAAAAGATCTTGGATTCCTTTGTGCTGGTTAATTGAACATATAGACTCCAAGGTTAGGTTACAGGCTTCCTGGACATGCAAGACAATGACTTTGAGATCTACAGTAGTAACTAGTCCATCTGCTGTGAGGGTAACTAGGTTCCCATCCTGAGAGCTCCTTCTGCGCTAGCTTAGCGTATGAATTCATACAGTAATCACCCATGGACTCATAGTAAAATGGCATCAATCCAAAGCCTTTGACCTAAGGACTTTGGATTTTCCATCACTCTGAGAGCACTGAATCACAGCTGCTAAAGGGTTAAAGCAGAATATGTTCAAACAGTCCATGGAGATTGTGACCCAGCCTTACCTTCTTCAGGGTTTCCACTTCCCTGTTCTGAATTATGTTTCAGTGTTGTTTGCCAGCAGGAAAGGGACAGAAGGGCTCTGGGGATTAATAGGGTCTGGTGCCTTGCACCTCTACAGTGCACGTTCAAATCCAGCTCCGGCTAGAACTGACCAGAAATCTCTGCTGGCCGGAGGCTATTTTGTGACATGTGTGAAATGACTCAGTCCAGTTTCCTGTGAACAAGTGTTAATAGCATAAGAAAACACACCCCTGCAATTGGCTCTAATTGTTTCCTTTATTGCCAGTCTTAGCAAATCAGCTAAGGTATGAATTAGCCCTGGAGACTGAATTACCCTGTGACCCCTAAAGTTGATTTCTCCAGGTCAAGAATGAGGCGCATTAATACATCCCAGCTACCAATCCCAATCTGGACAAATACCTCATAATCCACCTCCCGGCTACTAATTCCCTCCCCAGCCACTAACCATCTCCGACCTGCAGATTTGCCTCCTTCCTCCCCTTTCCCAGACTAGAGCTCCAAACCATTTCCCAGCTGTCAGAATCCTTCCTGAAAACTCCAGGCACATTTCCCCACTAGAATTGCTGCCAGCCCCTGAGCACCCCGATTCCAGGTGTGATTCTCCAGGAAAAGACACAGCATTCTAAGGAGCAATAAAGAAATGACTCTTCAGTATGATACAGTCCCCAGGCCAGACCCTCCTGGAAGCTGTGACCAGAACTCCAGGATGGGGAGAGCAGTGGGACTTGAATGGACTAAAACATATTGAAGAGGACGGATAACAGCTTCTCTCAAGCATTAAGGGTTAGAGGGGTTCTGCCTAGGGTAGAGGTGGGCTTGGGCAAAGGCTCCATCTACAAATTCCCACCACTGAACCTGGAGGAGATGCAGATCTGGATTTGAATTTTGAGTTTCAGTCCCAGCTATGGGTTAGGTTTGTTTATGGAGTTAGGTAACAACCACATGGGACATGAACAGTGAACACTGACAAATAGAAGAGGAAGTTTGCTCCAATGGTCCAGTTCTGCCATTGACTCATTACTGAATCTTGTGTGACTTTGGACAAGTCACTTAACCTCTCTTTGTGACTCAGTATCTCCTTCTGTAAACTAAAGCTAACTCACCTGCCAGGGGTCTGTGAAGCATTTCGAGATCCTTGGCTGGAAGATGCTATGGAAGAGCAAGTATTTTCCCTCCTTCCCACCCATCCACCAAACAGGTCCATTCTTGGCATAGATGTAACGGCAGCTGAGTAGAGGCCCTGTAGGGACATACTACTCCAGGGGGCGATTGGGATTGGGCTAATAATGATGGGAGCAGCACAGGAATGAAACTAAGCAGCTCTGGGGAAGCTCTCCTGCTCCTCTCAATAGCTCTTGAGGGCTCTGTGTTCCCAGTGGTCAAACATCACATTTGGCCATCTGTCTGGGCAGGTTCTCAGCTTGTCTCCATCCAGCGACATAACTCTGAAGCCCAAAGGGGGCACCTGCAGCGTAGAGGTGACTTTCTCCCCAAAGTGCCGCATCCCGCTGTTCGCAGAGGAGGTGATGCTCGAGTGCATGGGGCTGCTGCGCTCCTTCTTCGTGGTGCGGGGCTGCTGCCAGGGCATTGAAGTGAGCTTGGACCAGGATCATATCCCCTTTGGAGCAGTGGTGCAGCGGAGCCAGGCTTCCCGGCGCGTCCTCATGCAGAACACAGGAGACATAGGAGTCAGGTGATGTAGCGTCCTCGCACAAGGCCTATTCCACTGCGGGTTTGTGGTGAGCCTGAGCCCCAGGAGATCTTTACTTGAGCCGTGCTGTCCCCAGAACCCAGAGATAGCAGAACAGTATGTAGCATGCCTCCCTACAGGCCCGGTTCTGTAGCCCCCAATGTTGTTGAGATACTCACGCAAGCCAAATCATCCCATTTAACTCGGTGCCAGTGCTCGCTGCCGCGTGAGTAAGGGCAGCAGACTCAGGACCTACATGTCTGTGAAGGCCCATAGCCACCTTTCATGCTATTGCAGCTGTGCCCAAGGGCTGTATCTATAGCTGCCTGACAGCACAGAAAGTCATAGAGATGCTTAGAGAACCCTGCTCCCATCTTTCCCAGCCCGGCTGGGATGCACTGTGAGCCCAGCTTTAAATCTCTCCTTTTCTTCTTTGTGCTTTTCTTGGAAAGATTTAAATGGGACATCAAGAGTTTTGAGCCAGATTTCTCCATCAGCCCGGTGGAGGGCTACATCTCCCCGGGAATGGAAGTCCCCTTCGAAGTGACCTTTCATCCCTGTGAGCTGAACCCGGATATCCACTATGACAACCTGCAGTGCTGCATCCAGGGCAGCGAAGCGCTCAAGCTCACTCTGGCTGGCTGCTGCGTGGTGGTGCCTATGACAAAAGAGGTGACCTTAGCCGAGAGGGACCCGCCGCGCCATTCCCAAGTCCAGCCTAGAAGCTGGCTTGGTTCCCAACCCAGCAGTGTAGCTGCGGATGCACAGCATCTTCCCCCAGTGTCCAAATGGGAACAGCAATAGCACAGGTGGAATCTGCTGCAGGACAGAGCTTTAATTCTAGGACGAGGTCCAAGTGAGGATCTTAAACTTCTGTAATGACATGGACACTCATGCCCAGCTCTGTCACTCCAGTGTAGGCCTGCCAGCACCTTGTGAGGGGAGAGCCATGAATGGGAACTCTGGCACCGGCCCCCCGAGTTCCAAAAGCAGAACTCAGACCAAACCAAGCAGCCAGTCCACCAAGAGGACTGTAATTGATGTCTGCACATTCTGCAGCACTTACAGTGAGTAGCCCCCCTGCCTTCGGCAGGCCTGCTTGTGTTAATAAGGACTGCAGAATTGGGCCCTCCGTGAAAATCTGCAAAATGCTCTTATAAGGGAGAGCTCTGTTTCTGTGTTTATACATGCCCGCCTCCCTGTCTGTCCTCCACCCCTCTCCCTTTCGTGTCTTTGCATATGGGTGAGGAGTACCTGCACCCCCACACACCACAATGCCATCGGTGAATGGAATGGATTCCCTACAGGGGATGAGGTCTCTCTGTGTTCCTCTGTTGCAGGTGATGAATTTCACGTGTCAGGTGCGTGGAAAACACACCCAGACTATCATGCTGTCCAACCGGAGCAACCAGTCATGGAACCTGCAGCCCATCATTGAGGGGGAACAATGGAAAGGGCCTGAATTCATCAGGGTAGAGGCCCATCAGCAAAACAAGCCCTACGAGATCACTTACAGACCCCTCACCATGAACGTGGAGAACAAGAAGCATCAGGTACGTGAGCTGTGGAGGTGTGAGAGCACTGGCAGCCATTTCTTTTATTGCACCAGACCTTTGTAACCACTGCTAGAGACCTGATAACACAGAGCACTAATTCTGGGAGAGTAACCGGTGTATCAGATTAGCAACTACAAGCTTTAAAACAAAGATTTTCAGAGGATTTGAGTGTTGAAATGAGCCCCATCCTTCCGGGTGATGTCATAAGAATGGCCATACTGGGTCAGACCAATGGTCCCTCTACCCCATTAGTCATATCTGACAGTGGACAATGCCAGATGCTTCATAGGGAATGCCAGACCAGGCAGTCATGGAGTGATCCATCCCCATCACCCATTCCCAGCTTCTGGCTAACAGAGGCTAGGGACACTTCAGAGCATGGTTTTGCATCCCTGCCCATCCTGGCTAATAGCCATTGATGGACCTATCCTCCATGAACTTATATAGTTCTTTTCTGAACCCTGGTATAGTCTTGGCCTTCACAACATCATGTCATGGTATCCCTTGCACTGAGATCCCCCATCTGGGAGAAGGGACACCAGTTATTAGGGAGAGACAGGTAATAGTAATGAAGAAATCAATTATTATAAATATAGATCGCTGGGTTTGTGATGACTGGGAGAACCGCATGCTGAATTGCCTGCTGGGTGCAAAGGTTGCGGACCTCTCAATACACCTAGATACACTTACTTGCAGTGCTGGGGCAGATCCAGTGATCATGATACATGTAGGTACTAATGACACAGGGAAAAGTGGGAGAGAGGTCCTGGAGGCAAAATTTAGATTAAAGTCCAGGACCTCCACAATAGCGTTCTCTGAAATGCTCACAGAGCTGAGAAGACAGGCAGAACTACAGGGTCTCAATGCATGGATTAGACAATGGCGTTCGGAGGAGGGACTTAGATTTATTAGGAACTGGGGATCCTTTGGGGGAAGGGGGAGCCTATACAGGAAGTATGGGCTCCACCTAAACCAAAACAGAGCCGAATTGCTGGCATGTAAAATTAAAATTAATCATGGTCGTAGAGCAATTTTTCAACTAAGGGCTGGGGAAAAGCCGACAGGTGCGGAGCAGCACGTGGTTCTGACTTCCATAGGGGAGGATTTATTAACGGGGATTCTCCTAGTAAAGAGGAGAAGATAGAAGTTGATAAGATACAGGTAGGAACTGAAGAGAAACAGTCAACCAAAAAAGTTGTTACATCCCAGGAAGGCAGACAACTACATACAGTATTGACAAATGTTATATGTGCTTGTGTGCAAATGCTAGAAGTCTAAATACCAAGATGGGTGAACATGAGTGCCTGGTACTAAATGAGCATATTGATATACTAGGCATCACAGAAACTTGGTGGAATGATGTTAATCAATGGGACACAGTGATACCAGGGTACAAAATATATCAGAAGGACAGAGCGGGTTGTGCAGGTGGGGGATGGCACTATATGTGAAAGTGAGCACAGGGTCAACAACAGTAAAAATCTGAATCAGTACCATCAAATCTCTGTGATAGAAATTCCATGCTTTAATAAGAATATAGCAGTAGGAAATGTACCAACCACCTGACCAGGATAGTGATGGTGACTGTGAAATGCTCAGGGAGATTAGAGAGACTACAAAAACAGAAAACCCAATAATAATGGGGGATTTCAGCTATCCTCCTATTGACTGGGAACATGACACCGCAGGATAGGATGCAGGGATAAAATTTAGAGACACCATTAATAACTGCTTCTTGGAGTGGCTAGTCCTGGAACACACAAGGGGAGAGGCAAGTCTTAATTACTTCATAAGTGGAGAACAGGATTTGGTTCAGTGGGTGAATATAGCTGAACCGCTCATTAATAGTGACCATAATGTAATTAAATTTAACATCCTTTTAGGAGGAAAAATATCAAAGAAACACCCCCAGTAGCATTTACCTTCAGAAAGGGGAACTACACCCAAATGAGGAAGCTAGTTACATGGAAATTAAAAGGAACAGTCACAAGAGTACAAAAATACCTGCAAGCTGCATAGAAACGTTTTAAAACCACCGTAATAGAGGCTCAAAGTAAACATATTCCTCACATAAAAAAAACCCAGCAAGAGGATCAAAAAAATGCCACCATGGCTGAACGACCGAGTAGAAGTGGTTAGATACTAAAAGGCGTCCTTTAAAAATCGGAAGTCAAATCCTACTGAGGAAAATAGAAAGGAGCATAAACTCTGGCAAGTCAAGTGTAAAAGTATAATTAGGGAGGCCAAAAAACAATATGAAGAGCAACTAGCAAAAGACACACAAACTAAAAGCAACATTTTTTTAAAGTACATCAGAAGCAGGAAGTCTGCCAAACACTCAGTGGGGCCACGGGATGATTGAGCTGCTAACGGTGCACTCAAGGAAGACAAGGCCACTGCAGAGAAGCTAAATGAATTCTTTGCATTGGTGTTCACTGCTGAGGATATGGGGGAGATCCCCACACCTGAGGGATTCTTTTTAGGTGACAAATCTAAGGAACTGTCCAAGGTTGAGGGGTCAATAGAGGAGGCTTTGGAACAAATTGATAAATTAAACAGTAATAAGTCACTGGGACCAGTTCTGAAGGAACTCAAATATGAAATTGCAGAACTCCTAACTGTGGTATGTAACCTATTGCTTAAATCAGCCTCTGTACCAGATGACTGGAATGTAAAGCCAATTTTTTTAAAAGGCTCCAGAGGCGATCCTGGCAATTGCCGGTAAGCCTAATTTCAGTACCAGACAGATTGGTTGAAACTAGAGTAAAGAAGAGAATTATCAGACACAGTTGTGACCAGGGACCCGAGGGGCCACCCTGAGGATATTCAATTAGGGCAAACTGCAAAGAATGGGGCAGACAATTCCCAATACTTAGATCCACCAAGTTAGCCACAAAAGAGGTTCTATAATATCTTACTGGTTACACAGACATCAAAAGACAATTCCCTTAAAAGCAACCCAGCCTTTGGGCTCCCTCCCGACAGCCCAGTCGAATATGAAAGTTCTACCAATCCCAAAAGATCAGATACATTACCTCCCAGGTTAATGACTATTTCAGATCTTACCCAAATACACGCTTATAGCAAATACACGCTTATTAACTAAACTAAAATTTATTGAAAAAGAAAAGAGAGTGAGTATTGGTTAAAAGATCAGTATCCATACAGACATGAGTACCGTTCTGAGATCAGTATCCATACAGACATGAGTCCCGTTCTGAGATCAGTTTCAGAGCAGAGATGGGGAGCTTTGGAGTTGCATATAGTTCTTAGAATTAGTCCATAGGTTCAGGCCAATGTTCCATACACAGGGTGATCCAGATGGGCCTGGAGATCTCAGTCTTATGACTCAACCTTCCCCCGCATGAAGCATCCAGCAGATCTGAGAGAAAGGATCAGGTCCCAAGAGTTTTTGTACAGTTTTCTGGTAGGCTGCGATAGCCTCTTTACAGCAGGGGTTCCTTGGGTGAAAAATAGCAGCTCTGAAGTAGAACTAACTATCTTCTATGCATACCCAAGTAATTAGTTGCATTCATCAGCATAAGGTAATTATCCATTAAGCAGTTTATAGACAATTTTTACCACAAACTTTAAGGTAAAATATAGACAATGGTGTTATCACTCCCACATTTCATCTAAATGTTAATATTCCCTTTTGATCTCTGAATCAATAGACTATCAGGCTTGGAAGGAGGTCACCTAGTCCAACCCGCTGCTCAAAGCAGGACCAATCCCCAGACAAATTTTTACCCCAGTTCCCCAAATGCCCCCCACCCCAATTGAACTCACAACCCTGGGTTTAGTCGGCCAATACTCAAACCACTGAGCTATCCCTCCCTGCTAGCTATAGTCACAGCAGGAATTGTCTGTTTACATGGCTAACATCTAGCAAGCTATAAGTAAACACATACAATTAGTATCACCTCTAATTCTCTAACAATACAGGTTTGCGTTTCAGAGCGCTAGTCCGTTTAGCATGGCTATACTAACTATTTCTTGGAATTGCCCTAATTACCATTTACATACTTTTCTAACATGTCTATAAAGGTTGAATTTGGGTCATTTACCCTGCTGGTTGCTTACTGGCCCAGCATCACAACAGTATATTGGGAAGAGTCAACCTGGCTTTGGTGAAGGGAAATCATGCCTCACCAATCTATTAGAATTCTTTGAGGGTGTCAACAAGCATGTGGACAATGGCGATCCACTGGATAGAGTGTACTTCGACTTTCAGAAAGCCTTTGGCAAGGTCCTCACCAAAGGCTCATAAGCAACATAGGCTGTCATGGGATAAGAGAGAAGGTCCTCTCATGGATCGCTAACTGGCTCAAAGATAGGAAACAAAAGGTAGGAATAAATGTCAGTTTTCACAGTGGAGACAGGTAAATAGCCGGGTACCCCTGGGGTTTTTAAATAGCAGTATCTGTACTGGGACCAGTGCTGGTCAACTTATGAATAGGGGTAAACAGTGAAGTGTCAAAGTTTGCAGACAATACAAAATTACTCAAGATGGACTGGTAAAGTCCAAAGCTCACTGTGAAGAGTTACAAAGGGAACTTGCGAAACTGGGTGACTGGGCAAGAAAATGGCAGATGAAATTCAGTGTTGATCAATGCAAAGTGATGCACATTGGAAAACATAATCCCAACTCTACATATAAACTGATAGGGTCTAACTTAGCTGTTGTTGAGAGAGCGAGATCTTGGAGTCATCGTTGATAGTTCTCTGAAAACATTTGCTCAATATGCAGTGGCTGTTAAAGAAGCGAACAGAATATTAGGAACCATTAAGAAAGGGATAGAGCATCCGAACATATCAGAATGCCACTACTGCATGCGGTTCTGGTGGCCTCGTCTCAAAAAAGATTTACTAGAATTGGAAAAAGTACAGAGAAGGGCAACAAAAATTATTAGGGGGATGGATCAGCTTCCATGTGAGGAGAGATGGAAAAAGCCTGGGACTGTTCAGCTTGGAAAAGAGAAGCCGGAGGAGGGATACGATTGAGGTCTATAAAATCATGACTGGACTTAGCTGGTAGTCCGTGCTGCCCAGACATCTCTGCTGCTGTTCTCAGAGCTAGCTAGATCAGGGCTCACTTGGGTATAGCTGCACATGCCGCAGTCACCCCTCACCGTGTAGACAGACTTTGAGCTACTGAACCAGGACTGCACCAGGTGTGGCTCCTTTCACAGAGAGCTGCTGTTGCTGCCTGAATTAAGCACTGTGTCCCATTAAAAGGCCTCTCCGAGATGTCCCACACACTTGGAGGTCACAGCCGCTGCCCCAAGCAGGTTTGCTGGGGAATCTTTCTGCTGGCCTGAGGATGCCAACCTGCAGACTACTAGCAGCAACCTGGGAGGTGAAGGGAAGGGCGGGTGTGCAGGGGAAGCAGGCTGTGAATCAGGAGTGAGGACAGAGGGAGGCTGCACTCTCTCACCTGGGGAATCTGCAGGAGAGAGGCTTGTATGGGAGCTGGAGCATCATGGCAGGGATAACGAGGGCCATGGGAGAAAGCTCACCATCCCCCAGCTTTATTAGCAATGGTGACTGCCAAGACTACTGCTAAGGCAACAGCTGGAGACTTTGGGGGGCAGATCTGCACAGAGTACAGCTCCTTTTGCACTCCCCTGCTGCTGCTGCATCTCTGGGCACGGCCAGTCCCTCTGCCAGCTGTGCACAGCCCCAAAGTGTCCGTACCGCACTGAGAATCAGCATTGTGCACTGACAGCCTGACCCCGCCTGCTTTTCTCCAGCCATGCGGCCACCTCTCCTCTGTCCCACCAGCAGGAGGGGTGAGCGGGAGAGCAGGAGCCCCTTCTATTGATTCTTCACAGCTGCAGGATCAGCCGTGCACTGGGGTGCGTCTGTCTAGGCTGGTGGAAATGGCCGGCTTACCCTGGCAGTGCAGCACAGAGCAGTTGTCCTCATACCAGCAGCTCTGGCCCATATATGTATGCGCTCAGGAGCAGAGAAGCTGAACAGGGGCCCGTGAAGGCAGGGGAACCTACCAACCTTCTGCATTGTCTCTAGGGCTCCATCTTCTTTCCGCTCCCCGATGGGACAGGTTTGCTGTACCTCCTGCAGGGGACTGCAGAGCCCCCTAAGTCTTCAGGGACCATTGTCCGAGAGGTGCCATGCAAAACTACCTACACTGAATTGCTCCCCATCGCGAACTGGCTGAACAAGCCACAAAGGTAAACTGGGAACGGCCGAGCTGTTCACAGCTAGCAGCACGAGAGGGGCTTTCCAGGCTAGCTGCATCACTGGTGTTACCCTAACAACTCCCAGCCACCAGCCTGTGTGTGCTGTGACTCGGGTTCCCAGAAAGCCTCTGGGAGATTGTCTAGGCCACAAGTTTGCAGGCACTCAGACTGGCCTTTATTCCTGTCTCAGGAAGCATGGATCTGGCTGACAGCTATGCTTTGGGAGGGTTTATGCCAATAAACTCCATTTCCCTCCCCATAGTAGCCAGGGGGAAATTTACCCAACAGTTTGGCAGGGCAAGAGCTTTCTAGAAACAATACATGATTAGGCCTTCAGCTAGCTTGTCACGGGGACGTCACCCATCCCCGCCATCTGTAATAACCCCCTGCTTAGTCACTCCCTCTGATCCATCACATACCACCCCAAGGGCTGATCAGACTGTGGCCTAGGAGCCCTGTGCTCCAGGGACTGCCCGGCTAGATCAGAGCCGGCGTCCATTGCCCTGGCTCATAGGTACCAACTTCCCCTCTGCCCCATGGGTGCTTGACCCCCAGCCACTCCTGGCCCCACCCCAACTCCACCCCCTTCCCCCAAGTACCCGCCCCTGTTCCCCCTTTTTACTGCCTCCTCCCCAGAGCGCGCCATGTCCCCACTCCTCCCCCTCCCTTCCGGAAAGTCCTAAGCGCCGCCAAACAGCTGTTAGGCGGCAGGCGGGAAGTGCTGGGAGGGGGAGGGGCAGGGATGCAGTGTGCTCAGGGGAGGGGGTGGGGGCAGGGGGAGCTTGGCTGCCGGTGGGTGCAGAGCACCCGCTAATTTTTCCCCATGGGTGCTCCAGCCCCACAGCACCCACGGAGTGGGTGCCTATGCCCTAGCTTATGCACTTTCCCCTTGGGGTTCAGGAGATCCCACAGACCCTTGCCTGTTAAATAACAATGGACTCTACAGGTCAAGATGACAAGGCCCCATCTGTGTTTCTTATAGATCAGTGAAATGAACCAACGGGATTTGGTCCATCCTCATGCGAATTCAGACGGGTCACATGCTGGGCCGTCCTGTGGGGTGGGCCATACGGGCCCCCGCCCGAGGGGGCGCCGTGCGCAGGGTTGGATTCCCACCTGACCTGCTGCCGAGAGCCAGCTGGGCTGGCGGGGGCGGCAGGCGGGCGAGCAGCAGCCGGGGGCGGGGGCACTTGGAGGAACAGCCTAGGAGCCAGGTGACTCCTCCGGAGCAGGGGTGCCCCTCCCCTCCCCCCGCTACACGTGCTCAGCCGTTGCTGTTCCTGCCCCCCCCCCCACACACACACCCTGTCCCTGGAGGGCCCTTGGCCACTCTGCACTGGGAGCGTCTCCTGTCTGCTCTGCGGGGGGGGAGCTGATGGCAGGGTGTCCCCCTCCCCCCACCCGTGTACCCGATTTCCCTAAGCTGGGGGGACGGGTTCAGGCTCCTGACCCAGAGTGATTTCTTAAAGAGACAGCGCAGTCACTCACTCAGGTACACACACACACTGCCCTCAACACAATACACACTGTCACACACTGCCCTCATTGTCACACACTGCCCTCAACACACACACCAGGGCTCCCTGCATCCAGGTCCCTTTCCCCACCTGGGCTGTGCTGAGGCATCAGGAGCTGCTGCTGTCCTGCCCTCCCCTTACGCAGCCGGCAGGGAAAGTGCCCTGGATGCAGGGAGCCCTGACGGCTCCTTGCTCCCCCCTCCCAGCCCCCCAGGGCTGCGCGGAGCGGAGGCGCAGCAGTGCAATGGGGGAGCGAGCAGCAGTGCCAGCTGCTTCGTGCATGCAGGTCAGGTTCCCCACGTGGGTGCAGGAGGGGGATGCAGGGGTTGGGGGCACAGGAGGGAGGGGCAGGGGCTGGGGTGAAGGGGCACAGTGCAGGGGTT
>NW_020664517.1:2159647-2163164 GCF_002925995.2 Terrapene triunguis | reverse complement strand
GGGCTCAGGAGGGTGCAGGTGTTGGGGTACAGGAGGAGGGCAGGGGTAGGGGCACAGGAGGGGGAAGGTGTTCGGGTGCAGGAGAGGGCAGAGGTTGGGGTGCAGGAGGTTGCAGCTGTTGGGGTGCAGGAGGAGGGCAGGGGTTAGGGGCACAGGAGGGGCCAGGTATTGGGGTGCAGGAGGGGGCAGAGAACAGGGTGTAGGGATTAGGGGTGCAGGAGGGGGAACAGGCATTAGGGGCAAACGGGCACAGTGCAGGGGTTGGGGGGAAGGGAGGGTGGGGATCCCACGGGGGCCAGGGGCAATGGGGGGTGCCACGCGCATGGGGGGCCAGGGGCACCAAAATGCAAGTTCGCCCAGGGTGCCATTTTCCCTCAAGCCGGCCCTGGTCACATGGTTTGGAACCACAAAGCACATGTTGGACCAACTATTGAGGAGCAGAAGGACCAGACTGTGCAGGGCCCAGGAATTGTGGGATAGCTTTGGTGGACTATCCAAACACAAGCCTGGCTAGAATAGCCTCAGCGAAGTGGGCAGGCATGACACTATAGCGGACCGTGGCCTCACACCTCTACCCTGGGACGAGCCAGTCAGCCCGTGTTGTGAGGGGTGCGGGTGCATGTCAAAGGGCTTTGTGGGTGTTAGGGCAGGGCGTAGACATGTGTCAGAGCCCGTGTCCCTACTACAGTGTAGACATACTCTAACTGCACCAGTTGGACAGCCTGCGTAAATGTTTGCTACCTGGCGGATGTCTGGCTGTTTGCAGTGGAAATGAGGCCTTTTGACCTTTCTCTTGTTTGTCTCTCCCCAGATTCCATGTGATAGTGGATGTGATCAAACCAGAAAAGCTGGACATCACCACCATGCTGAAGGGGCTGGACTACACGGAAGTGCCTGCCTCCTCCAAGAAGGACTATAAGCTCACCTTCTTCTCCTACAAGGAAGGGCTATTCAGTGCCAAGGTAGACCCGCTCCCAGGCCCTGTGGCTCTGCAAAGGAAGGGTTGCTTGCTGGTCGTGTGTGGGGATGAGGGTGGGTGTCTCTAGGATTTTAAACCAAAATATTGAAACTTTTGGGTGCCCAGAATGAGGTGACTGTTCTGGTAGTTGGACATCTAAAGTGAAGCTCCCCTGGAAGCTGAGCAGGGCACCTGTTCTCTGCCAGGTGTGCGTAGGAGGCAGGTGGGAAGAGTCCAAGATGAGTTCATTTCTCCTGTGACCGGAACTAGCCCCCGGTCCAGAGGGAGCTCCCAGCTCCCCTAGGTCTGACTGTTACCTCTTTTGTACTTGATTTCAGGTGACCTTTCGCAATGAGGCGACACAGGAGTACGTGTTCTACCTGGTCACGTTCAAGGCCATCCCTTCTGGTCCGGTCAGCACCATCGAGATGGTTACCCCTGTTCGGCAGAGCACGTCCTCCTCCGTCAAGGTGGAGAACCCCCTCATCTTCCCGGTGACGTTCACTACAGACTGCAAAGTGCCCGACGTCAACCTCCCGCCACAGTTCATTGTGCCCGCCCAGTCCGAGGTAGGACAAAGCCTTGCACAGCAAACCTGCTTCCCCCGCTCTCCTCCCTCTGCAGTAGCGCAATTGCTGTGACCTTCTAGAATGTCAACAGCCCAAGTGCTCATAGGCGCCAACTTTCTCTGGCACCGATGGGTGCCCGGGCCCCCCTGCCCCTGGCCCCGCCCTGACTCCACCCCATCCCTGCCCCTGGCCCCGCCCCCATTCCAACCCCATCCCAAAGTCCCTGCCCTAACTCCGCCCCCTCCCTGCCCCTATTGGATCCCTTTCCCAAATCCCCGCCCCAGCCCCGCCTCTTTCCCCAGCACGCCGCGTTCCCCCTCCTCCCCCCTCCCTCCCTGCCCCGCGAATCAGCTGTTTCGTGGTGCAAGCGCTGGGAGGGAAGGGGGAGAAGCAGGACACGTCAGTGCGCTCGCAGAGAAGGTGGAGGTGAGCTGGAGCAGGGGGGCAGGGCAGGGCCACGGGGAGCTGCCGGTGGGTGCTCCAGCCCCAGAACACCCACGGAGTCGGCGCCTATGCAAGTGCTCCTGGCCCAGGTGTTAGCCTGAGCTGTGTGTGCACTATGGGGCTGGTTTCCAATGGTAACAGACCCCACCTGATCCTCAGCGGCTGCAGTCCCCAAAGGGTCACATGGGAATGAGAAGATGGGGAGGGTAAGCAAATCAGAGAGGTGGGGGGAGTGTGGATGTGCGGAGTATCCCTACAGAGAATTACACTGCCCTGCAGGAATCTGCCATGCACTGCTAGTATGCCTGTAACACATCACACGACCACATGCAGAGTTGCTGCCAACAAGCCCACAGGCCTTCCCACCACTGTTGTGATTGCACTGGCTGTTTGCAAGGCCAGCTACTGAGTCATTCGCCCCTGTGCCAATCCCCTCCAGGGCAGTGCTGTCACTGTGCTAACTCCAAGTGCAATCCCACGAGGCTTCTGCCTGCCCTTCTAAGCATCATCTCTGTCCCCTGTCCAGGCCTTAGCTGCGCTAAACACCCCAGCTCCCCGCACCCTTGTTCTGGGTAGGCCGAGAGCAGCTGAAGTGGGGCTGAGCTGCTCTCTGCTCTACCAATCTCCTTCTCCACCCCAGCTCCCCTGGCCCAAAGAGCAAAAGGACACAAAAGTTGGATGAAGAATACAGCTTTATTTTGGAAAATATTGCCGCTTTGTCTGCGGGCCAGCGGGGAGCTTTTCCTTTTCCCTGCGGCAGATTCTCCACAAAGCAGGAAGGACACACTGAATGGTTAATTAACAAACATACAGACATGGACTGGCACAGGCATCCTCCTCCCTCCTGCTTTACAGGGGTTTGCCACAGCTCTCCACCCCTTCGTCAATGCATCCCCCACCCCCAAGATCTGCGTGTGAGAAATCAGAAATGTCGTTATTTATATCAACGTTCCAGTAATTCCTAGAGACACGCACCCTTGTGGCTTAGCCTGTACAGACTTATCCGAGATAATCCCTGTCCCAAAATGCTGACAAGCCAAATGGACAAGCCAGGCTAGGGTGGATGGGGGGAAGAGATGTAACACGCAAGCAGAGTGATCAGAACAATGAAACAACTTTGTTAGTTCCACAATTTATTCACTTTCTGTCCCCCTGTCTGGGGTACATTTCGTCTTATGAATTGATAAATAATGATCATTGATTAATGAATTCATACCCCATCCCCACCATGTAAACCCATGGTGCTGTAGATGATAAATGCGCTGAGCAAGTGTAACCCACACACCACCTGGCTGTGGTGTTCTGTCCCAGCTAATGGTACTGAGACCACTGGGAGAGATTAATGAGTCTGCTGTACAGCCTTTGCTAAGGGCCATATGGCTTTTATGCAGTAGAGGCTCATTTATTAAGCTCCAGAGGTCCCAGGTTCGATTCCACCTGCCGACAACCAGCGTCTGTTGGTGTTACACAAGTGAGCACTGATTGGGTTGCAAGGGCGCTGCATGTTACAACCGCTGTTGACTGTTCATGATGCAGCACACAAGTG
>NW_020664517.1:2100087-2124647 GCF_002925995.2 Terrapene triunguis | reverse complement strand
GGAGGGAGTGAGGGCTCTGGTTGGGGGTGCGGGCTCTGGGGTGGGGCCAGAAATGAGGAGTTCAGGGTGTGGGAGGGGGCTCCGGGTTGGGGTGGGCTGTGTGTGGGAGGGCTCCAGCTGAGGCTGCAGGCTCTGGGGTGGGGCTGGGGATGAAGGGCTTGAGATACAGGAGAGTGCTCCAGGCTGGTACCAAGGGTTTCAGTCGGTGGGAGGGGGATCAGGGCTGGAGGGGGAGTGTGGAGGCTCTGGCTGGAGGTGCAGGCTCTGGGGTGGGGCTGGGAATGAGGGTTTTGGGGTGCAGGAGGGTGCTCCAGGCTGGGATCGAGGGGTTCAGAGGGCAGGAGGGGGATCAGGACTGGGGCAGGGGGTTGGGGCGTGGAGAGAGGCTCAGGGATACAGGCTCCAGGCAGCGCTTACCTCAAGCGGCTCCTGGAAGCAGTGGCATGTCCCTTCTCCCGCTTCTACGTGGAGGCGCGACCAGGTGGCTCTGCACCCTGCCCTGTCCGCAGGCACCGCGCCTGTGGCACCCTTTGTCTGCGGTTCCTGGCCAATGGGAGCTGTGGGGGTGGTGCTTGAGGTGGGGGCAGTGTGCAGAGCGGAGCCCCCTATCTGCCCCTAGGCGTGGGAGAAACAGGAACTGGGTTATCCTGGGGATTTCTCTATTTCTCTACTCCTGTTAGACGTAACTGCTGAGAGGAATTGAAACTGGTGGTGTGATTATATAGTGTTATGTTGACAAATAACTTCCTCAGAATTTTCCAGGATTTTTAATTTTTTGGTGCAGAATTCCTTGGAGTAAAATCTAGATCAGCCCTCCCTGCGATATCATTTGTACTTCACAGCATGTTTTTAATGTACAAAATCATATCCAACTCATCTCTTTAACCCTTTTGATAAGTAGCTGCTACTAGCACTGCTCTGAGTATCTTCCGTCGGCACTGATAATCTCTGACACAGGTTGAATTTGAGTTGTCATGAACTGGAGCTGAGGCAATGTCTACACCACCACTTACGTCAGTGTAACTTATGTCACTCAGGGGTGTGAATAAGTCACACCCCTTCCTCCCAGCGACTGACCTAAGTGTCGGTGTGGACAGCGCTATGTCAGTGGGAGAGCTCCTGCCAACAGAGCTACCGTCGCTCCTGCTCGTTGGGGTGCATTAATTAAGTCGACGGGAGAGCTCTCTCCCATCAGCTTAGAGGGGCTACACTAGAGAGCAAACAGTGGCGCAGTTGCATCCGTGCAATCTGTAAGCTCTCTAGTGTAGCCATACTTAAGTGTAAGGTGTTTTTTCTTTTCTTTTTTGTGCTGCTTTATTCTGAATAAAGAAGGCCCTGCAAGGTTTGCAATCCTCCTCTCCCCAATCCCAAAAAAATATTTTGCTTGATTTTTTTTTTTTTTTTGCATTAGAAATTCATGTCTTTCCTGCCACAGGCACTATCCTGGAAAGTAGTGAAACTGGCATCTCAAGTGTTGAGTAAAAGTTGAACTGAGAGAATGGGCTTCCTAGACAGATTGCTTATTTCAAACTATTTTGTCAGAAATACTTATTTAATGGATGGGAAACCTTTAAGACTCTGCTGAAGATTGAACAGCTCTGCCCCTTCAGATAAAAGCTCTCAATAAATCGGGGGGGGAGAAGAACCCCAAAGAAATTCCATCAGCACAGCAGGGACAGCCCAGCTAATGGCTATTAACAGGCTTGGCAGAAATCTTTTTTTTTTTTTTATCATTTTGACAGATGTTTATTTTAGGCATCTTTTCCATTTAAATTTATTTAAATTTTCATAGTTGTGGGAAATTATGGGGGATCAGAAAGTGGGGAGGGGCAGACAATAATTATTTAATGAGGAAACATTGAGATTCCAAAAGTTAAAGCTTTATAACCAATAAATCATCTTTCATAGAAATAAACTTTTATAGATACTCAGGCCAGAAGGGACCACTGTGATCACCTAGTCTGGCCTTCTGTATAGCACAGGCCAGTACGTTTCTCCAAAATACGCCCTAGGCATTATCTTTCAGAGAAACATCCAATCTTGGTTTAAAAATTGTCAGTGATGGAGAATTCACCACGACCCCTGCTACATGCTACTCTCAGGGTTAAACATTCACGCCTTGTTTCCAGTCTGAATTTGTCTAGCTTCAACTCCCAGCCATTGGATCATGTTAGATCTTTCCCTGCTAGATTGCAGAGCTTATTATTGAATATTTGTTCCTCATTTAGATACTTCTAGGCTGTAATCAAGTCACCCATGAACCTTCTGTTTGCTAAGCTAAATAGATTAAACTCCTTGAGTCTATCACTGTAAGATTTGTTTTCTAATCCTTTAATCATTCTTGTGGCTCTTCACTGAACCCTCTTCAATTTGTTAACATCCTTCTTGAGTTGTGGCCACCAGAACTGGACACAGGATTCCAGCAGCGGGCACACCAGTGCGAAATACAGAGATTAAAATAACCTCTCTACTTCTAGTTGAAATTCCCCTGTTTATGTATCATAAGATTGACCATACTGGGTTAGACCAGTGATCAGTCTAGCCCACTACCCTGTCTTCTGACAGTGGCCAGTACCAGACACTTCAGAGGGAATGACATGAACAGGGCAATTTCACGTGATCCATCCCCTGTCATCCAGTCCCAGCTTCTGGATGTTTAGGGACACTGAGTGTGTGGAGTTGCATCCCTGATCGTTAAAACACAGTTTGGCCAGGGCAGTCAAGGATTCTGTGACTTCACCGGACCCCTGTGACTTCTTCGGCTTCAGCTGTTAGCAGCTGGGACTGGAGCTATACCCTCTCCCCCCTTGGCAGTGGGGCTCAGGCTGTCAGTCCTCCTGCCCCCCGGGCTGGGGCAGGCACTCCAGTTGTCATTCCTCAACCCACTCTCCCAGCCCTGCCTCCTGGTTATTTCTAGTAAAGTCAGATAGTCCACAGGCTTCTGTGAGTTTTTGTTTGCCTGCGACCTGTCTGTGACTTTTACTAAAAAATTACCGTGACAAAAACTTAAGCTTACTGATCATGTTGGCTAATAGCCATTGATGGACCCATGTTCCATGAACTCGTGTAGTTTTTTTTAACCCAGTTGTACTTTTGACGAGTTCCATAAGTTGACTGTGCATTGTGTGAGGAAGTACTTACTTTGGATTGTGTTAAACCTGCTGCCTATCAACTTCATTGGGTGACCCCTAATTCATGTTATGTAAAGGGGTAAATAACACTTCCCTATTCACTTTCTCCTCAAAGTCATGATTTTATAGACCTCTATCCTATTCCCCCCCGCCCCCCTTAGTTATCTCTCTTCTAAACTGAACAGTCCCAGTCTTTTTAATCTCCCATCATATGGAAGCTGTTCCACACCCCTAATGAATTTCATAGCCCTTCTCTGCACCTTTTCCAATTTGAATATATCTTCTTTGAGGTGAGGAAAGCAGAATTGCATGCAGTATTTAACGCATGGGTGGATCATGGATTTATTTAACGGCATTATGATCTTTCCCCTCCTCTACTGATTGTCGGGGACAGTTCCCCACACTTGAGCAATTCTTTTTAGGTGACAAATCTGAGGATCTCGCCTATGTCCTCTGCTCAGTGAAGAGCAATGCAAAGAATTCATTTAGCTTCTCTGCAACAGCCTCATTTCCCCTGAGTGCTCCTTTAGCACCTTGATTGTCCAGTGGCCCCATTCGCTGTTTGGCAGCCTTCCTTCTTCTGATCTACTTACAAAAACTAACAGCAAGTTGTTGTTTTTTCCCTAGCTAGTTGCTCTTCAAATTCTTTTTTGGCCTGCCTAATTATACTTTTACACTTGACTTGCCAGAGTTTATGCTCCTTTCTATTTTCCTCAGGAGGATATAACTGTGACGAGTTGTCAGCCCTGGGGTGCAGTCTGGGGCTGGGGTACCACTGAGCCCCCGACCCACCAGCCTGGGCTCCCTCTCACACTGCACTGCTGTCACAAGCTGCAGAGTCCTCCAGCCTGCATGCTCACCAGCATACATATAGGTGGGGACACACCCAGCTGCAGTTACGTACAGGCTCTCTGACCAGCCCCTGCATACGAAGGCTACAGCTAAGGCAACTCCCAGCTCCACAAGTGCGCACCCCCTCTGGAGAATAAACCTAAAATTATACCGTCTTGTGCTGCACAGGGAAGTGTACGTTGTAAGCTCCTAAAATTTGCCCCCTCCCTCAATGTGGAGAGGAATTTTTCAACAGTGTCTTGCCCCTGAGCTAAGATTCCCATACACTTCACTCCAACTCACTGGTTTAGATAAAGCAAAAACAAGTTTATTAACTTGTTAACACGTTTATTAACTAAAGATAGATTTTAAGTGCTTACCTAGCAAATAAACAAAAAATGCAAACTCAGCTTATTATACTAAATAGATAGGATATCTCCATATATTATATTATATTATATCCAATCTCCTAGAACTGGAAGGGACCTCGAAAGGTCATCGAGTCCAGCCCCCTGCCTTCACTAGCAGGACCAAGTACTGATTTTGCCCCAGATCCCTAAGTGGCCCCCTCAAGGATTGAACTCACAACCCTGAATAGCAGATTCTCAGCCTAAGAGATGATACAAGCAGGCTGCAGATTCTTAAGGGGCGAGCTGCACTTGCTTTAAGCTTAGAATCCCCAGGTGCTTCATTCACAGAGTAGAAATCCCTTTAGCCTGGGTCCAGCACTTCCCCCAGGTCAGTCTTTGTTCCTCAGGTGTTTCCCGGAGTCTTCTTGTGTGGGGAGTAGAACCACAAATTATGTCACTCCCTGCCTTATATAGCATGTGGTGGGAGCCCTTTGTTTCAAAGCTTGGTTCCAAGACTAGTCTGGGGGGAAAAATACTGACATCCCAAGATGGAATCTAGAGACATGTGGTCTCATCACATGTCCTTGTGGAGTCATAGCAGCCGTCACTCACAGGCTGTCTGTAGCGTTCACAGGAAGGCTCACCAGCTGGGAGATAAGCTTCTCCTATGGTATATTGTTTTTTCCTCATGGCCCATTGCCCTGAATAGGCCCTTCCCCACCCACTATCTAGGCTGAAAACATCTTGTCCAGTGGGCGTTACCAGGTGTAACTACATTCGAAATACAGTTACGTAGTCAAAGTTCATAACTTCAGACACACAAATGATACATGCACACAAATTAGATAATCATCTAGGACAATTCATAACTTTTCCAATGACGCCTCCGATGACGTCTCCTGCATAAAATACATCCTAATTATGCCATACTCCTAATATCATTGTGAAGACTATGGGGTGCAGTGTCACAATGATTTCCAGTTTTTACAGGATGGCTTTTTTCCTCTAACCATGTCTTTTACTTTGTTTAGCCATGGTGGCTTTTTTTGGTCCTTGGGGTTTTTTGTTTTTTGTTTTGGTGGGAGGGAGGGGTAGACATTTAGTTTGAACCTTTATTATGGTGTTTTTAAATAGTCTCTGTGCAGCTTGCAGACATTTCCTTGACTGTTCCTTTTAGCTTCTGTTTAACTAGCTTCTTCATTTTTGTGTGGTTCCCCTTTTAGAAGTTAAATGCTACTATGGTGGGTTTATTTGGCTTTCCCCCCCTACTAGAGTGTTAAGTTTGGTCGCTATTGCTGAGTGGGTCAGCTATATTCACCTCTTGGCTCAGATCCTGTGTTACTCTTAGGACTAAATCGAGAATCGCCTCAGCCCTTGTGGGTTCCAGGACAAGCTGCTCTTTGAAGCAATCTGGCTTTAATAGCTTCTGTTTAACATTCTCCAGAGATACTAGTGGAATGGAAAGAGTATTATCATCAATGCATCATTTCTCTTTTTTCCCAAATATAGAACAGAAATACTGAACACTTCTACCTTTTTTGCATTATTATTGATAATTCCACCATTTCTGTCTAGTAATGGACCAATACCATTGTCAGGATTCTTTGTCTTCCTAATATATTTTAAAAACCTCCTTTTATTCTCTAACGCTGCTCACCGGAGATTTCTCCTTATGTCCCTTTGCTTCCCTTATCAATTTTCTACAGTTCCTAAATTCTGATTTATATTCATTACTATCAACTTCCCCTTTCCTACATCTGATATCTATTATTTTTATGTATACTGCCGCCTTCACTTGCCCTCAGATCCCAGTTGATTTTGAACCAGCACAGCCTTGTTCCTCCATGCAGTAAGGTATTCTTCAAAGATCCCCAATGATCAGTTACATTTTTCTGATTAAATTCTTCCTCCCCGGTTATTTGTTTCGTAATTGTTTTCAGCTGTTTCAAAGTCATATGTCAAAATTTTGGCCTTAAATCAAACTCCAAGTAGTTCTCAAGCAATATTTTTCTTATTTTGCCTATCTGTAAACTTTGATTGTTATTGTTGGAAATATTTTTTGTTGGTTTGTGCATGTACCATGAAATCGATGTTTATCAACATTTATCAATAAAAATCAAATCCTTCCAAGCCTGGCTACGAACAAGCTCTGGGATCAAGGGTCTAATGCTCTGTGAGAGAAGCATGGAAAAGTGGGTATAGGGAATGTAGGCCATGGGAAATGATGCTCAGTAATGCCACCACTCCCCCTGCTTGTTAAATCAACATGACACTGATCCTTCTAAGCAGCTGACTTGGCTGGTGAAAGCAACTCCCCCAAGTTCTCAGATAGGAAATGCAGACTTCATGCTGGGTGTGGGCTACAAACATGAAGCTTGTGTCTGAAAGCAGCCTTTTCCCCAAGGCCATGTCTGTTGAGTGGCTGAGAAATCTTTATGGTCCCATCTTTTGAGAGGATGGATTGCACATTTTGTTTAGTCTCCGTTAAAATCTTCATTGCTTATGGTAGCTCTGTGACTGCAGCCAAACTCTAGACCCTGTCCTGTAGTTCTGCTTTTCTGCTGTCTACTGAATATCCCCTACGAGAATTGCTTATTAAAGGTAATCTATGACCAGTTTTGTTTATGTTTCTGGGAGATAATGCTGCCCGCTTCTTGTTTACAATGTCACCTGAAAGTGAGAACAGGTGTTCGCATGACACTGTTGTAGCCAGCCTCACAAGATATTTACGTGCCAGATGCGTTAAAGATTCATGCTGGATGCGTTAAAGATTCATATGTCCCTTCATGCTTCAACCACCATTCCAAAGGACATACATACATGCTAATGAGGGGTTCTGCTCAATAACGATCCAAAGCAGTGCAGACTGATGCATGTTCATTTTCATCATCTGAGTCAGATGCCACCAACAGAAGTCTGATTTTCTTTTTTGGTGGTTTGGGTTCTGTGGTTTCCGCATCGGTGTGTTGCTCTTTAAGACTTCTGAAGGCATGCTCCACACCTCATCCCTCTCAGATTTTGGAAGGCACTTCAGATTCTTAAACCTGGGGATGAGTGCTGTAGCTCTCTTTAGAAATCTCACATTGGTACCGTCTTTGCGTTTTGTCAGATCTGCAGTGAAAGTGTTCTTAAAATGACCAACATGTGCTGGGTCATCATCTGAGACTGCTATAACATGAAATATATGGCAGAATGCGGGTAAAACAGAGCAGGAGACGTACTATTCTCCCCCCAAGGAGTACAGTCACAAATTTAATTAATGCATTATTTTTTTAACGAGCATCATCAGCATGGAAGCATGTCCTCTGGAATGGTGGCCGAAGCATGAAGGGGCATACAAATGTTTAGCATATCTGGCACGTAAATATCTTGTGACGCTGGCTACAAAAGTGCCGTGCGAATGCCTGTTCTAACTTTCAGGTGACATTGTAAATAAGAAGCTGCCAGCATTATCTCCTGCAAATGTAGACAAACTTCTTGTCTGTGATTGGCTGAAGAAGAAGTTGGACTGAGTGGACTTGTAGGCTCTAAAGTTTTACATTGTTTTGTGTTTGAGTGCAGTTACATAACAAAGTGAAATTTAGCAATGTAGATTATTTTCACGATAGAGATTGCATTCTGGTACTTGTATGAGGTGAATGGAAAAATACTCTTTTGTTTATCATTTTTACAGTGCAAATATTTGTAATAAAAATAATATAAAGTGAGCACTGTACACTTTGTATTCTGTTGTAATTGAAATCAATATACTTAAAGTAGAAAAATGCCCAAAATATTTAAATAAATGGTATTCTATTGTTTAACAGTGCGATTAATTGTGAAGCTTTAAATTCATCCAAAATACACTAGCCAGAAGCTGGTCCCTACTCTGGAACCCTCAAGCATGGTTGGGAGACACCTGTCTGGTGGGTATTCCAGCAAGGCGGAGGTTTGTGTTGATATCACACTTGTGTTGCTGCTGATGGGTTGCTTGTCCACCTCTTTCATATCTCTTACTGGCTAGTAGATTTCGTACGGTGGTCAGTACAGTAGAACCTCAGAGTTACGAACACCTCGGAAATGGAGGTTGTTCATGACTCTGCAATGTTCGTAACTCTGAAGAAAACATTACGGTTGTTCTTTCAAAAATTTACAACTGAACATTGACTTACACAGCTTTGAAACTTTACTGTGCTGAAGAAAAATGCCTCTTTCCCCTTTTTTAGTAGTTTACATTTAACACAGTACTGTACATTTTTGATTTTTTGTTGTCTCTGCTGCTTTCTGATTGGCTACTTCCAGTTCCAAATGAGGTGTGTGGTTGACTGGTCAGTTTGTAACTCTGGTGTTCATAACTCTGAGGTTCTACTGTAGTTGTCAAACTCATCTAGCCCTGGATAAGGGAAAACACACTTTGGGCTTGTCTACATGGGGAAACCCAGGAAAGTTAAGGGAAATTAAGTAGAATTGTGAAGTTAGTGTGTATGAAGCCCCTGTGTGGATGCTCTCATTCAGGAGTAAAGTGGCCTTCTTTCAAAGGGGATTAAGGCCTGATCTACACCTAAAATTTTTAGGTTCTACTAGCTATGTCACTCAGAGTGTGAAAAATTCACAACTCTCAGAGGCGTAGTTAAGCCAGCCTGATGTAGAGACCACTAGGTCAAAGGGAGAATTCTTCTCTTGGCCTAGAGGGGATGGATTGACTACAGCAGCAGAGAAACCCCTTCTGTTGCGGTAGTGGGTGTCTACAGTACATCACTACAGTGGCATAGCTGCAGTGCAAACATACCTAACTTGAAACTGAGGGAGAGCATCCACACAGAGGCTTAGTGCATTTAATTTGTCTTAACTCTCCTGAGAGTCCCCATATAGAAAAGCTTTTAGATCTGCCCCCTGCCCCCCATAAATTCTTTCTGGTTATTAAATCCAAATGGAAAAACACTTACTCTGGCTTGGTGGTCTCATGCTGCTTGAGCCACAAACAGCCCTCTCCCTCGTTGGAGATGTAGTTACTGCATTACCCTACAGAATGGGAAGCTTTTGATTTAAAAAGGCAATTTCTAAGCGGAATTCCTAGTTTAAACCCTGTGGGAAGCTCTTCTCTTCGTGTGCGTGTCCAGGGTGTCCCTGAACAGAAAGAGGGCAGGTGCTTTCATTGAAACCAATGCACGAGACCAGAGCTAATGTTAATCCTGCTCAAAACAAACCAAATGCATGACCCTATTAGGGACTCTTCTCCTGGGATCACAGAATGTTCAGCAGCAACTTATCAGTGCTTTGTGCATTCACAGAGAGCTGCATACGGTAGACCAGGGGTAGGCAACCTATGGCATGCGTGCCAAAGGCGGCACGCGAGCTGATTTTCAGTGGCACTCACACTGCCCGGGCCCTGGCCACCAGTCCGGGGGGCTCTGTGTTTTAATTTAATTTTAAATGAAGCTTCTTAAACATTTTAAAAACCTTATTTACTTTACATACAACAATAGTTTAGTTATATATTATAGACTTATAGAAGGAGACCTTCTAAAAACGTTAAAATATATTACTGGCATGTGAAACCTTAAATTAGAGTGAATAAATGAAGACTCGGCACACCACTTCTGAAAGGTTGCCGACCCCTGCGGTAGACCACCGCTTCTGGGCTAGGGAAACAAGCACTGATTGGTGGGATCGCATTGTCATGCAGGTATGGGTTGACGACCAGTGGGTACAGAACTTGCGGATGCGTAAAGCAGCCTTCCCCCGACCTGCGGCGCAAGGACAGCAGATTGAGAGTGGCCCTTCCGGTAGAGAAGCGTGTTGCAATCGCTGTGTGGAAGCTGGCGAATCCAGACTGCTACCAGTCAGTCGCAAATCAATATGGAGTAGGAAAGTCCACTGTTGGGGCTTTATTACTCCAAGTGTGCAGGGCAATCGCATCTCGCTGCGGAGGACCATGACTCTGGGAAATGTGCATAAAATAGTGGCGGGGCGATTGATGGCGCACACATTCCAATTTTAGCGCCAGACCACCTTGCCTCTGAATACATTGATAGGAAGGGATACTTCTCCGTGGTGTTGCAGGCGCTTGTGGATCACCGGGGGCGTTTCACGGACATCAATGCAGGCTGGTCTGGAAAGGTGCATGACGCACGCATCTTCAGGAACAGTGGCCTGTACAGAAAGCTGCCGGCGGGGACTTTCTTTCCAGACCACAAGATCACAGTGGGGGATATGGAAATGCCCATAGTAATCGTGGGAGACCCGGCTTACCCCTTACAGCCCTGGCTCATGTAACCTTACACAGGGCACCTGGACAGCAGCAAGGAGCGTTTTAACAACAGGCTGAGCAGGTGCCGCATGGTAGTCGAATGTGCCTTTGGCTGTTTGACAGCTCGCTGGAGGTGTCTCAAGGCAGGCTAGACCTTTCCGAGGATAATAGTCCTGTGGTCATAGCCATGTGCTGCACTTTGCATAATCTGTGTGACTCTAGGGGTGAAATGTTTGCTCAGGTGTGGAGCACTGAGGCAGAGCGCTGGGCTGCACAGTTTGAACAGCCAGATGCTAGGGCTGTCAGAGGAGCCCAGAGGGCTGCTATTATCATCAGAGAGGCCTCGAGGAACCACTTGGACAATGAGGGGCAGTTACATATGTCTGCTTTGGAGGTGCTTCCCTGGTGCATCCATGCATGGATCTTGGGCCCCAAAATTGTACAACACAATGCTTTAGGAACCTGTTCCCGAGAGTGAATTGCTTGCTATACACTTTTGTAGGACACAGAATAAAAATGCTGTACCATTAAATACCTTAGCCTTTAGTTATTGTTAAAAAGGGTAAAACCTCACAAGTGTGTGTGGCTCCAGCTATGATTGTCCAAGCTGTGAGACGGGGTGGAGTGATGGGGAAACTCAGGAGTGCTGTGAAGTGAAAAGGACTGTGTGGGCATAGAGGGGGGGTGGGGTTGGCAAAGAATTGTGCATCTGCTGCAGTGGCGCTTGAACTCGGATCTGCTCAGTCTGCAGCTGTCTCAGAGACTTGAGCATTTCTGTCTGATCCTCCATAACTTTTATCATCCGCTCTGTCGTTTGTCTAGCAAAAGCAGCATTCTCCTTTCTGTCCTGCCTTTCGGCTTCCCAGCACTCTTTCCATTCCCTGGTCTGTCTCTCATCGCGCTGTATAACCTTGCGGAACATGTCTTCTTTGTTGCGCCTAGGGTTTTTTCTTATCTACAGCAGCTGGTCCGTGGGGGTGCTGGTGTGTTCTTCAAGGTCTGTGCTGAACAGAAGAGGGATTGTTACATTCCAGCAAACGATTGAAACATTTTAGTAAAAAGGGCATTTTGCTAGTAGAAATCACTTTCTCTCTGAGACTCTATGCAGGCACACAGCTCTGCGAGCACCCCAGTCATGGTGAGTTTCGGGAGTAGGGGGAAGGTGGTTGTGCGTACGGACAAAAAGGTCTTGGCTTGCAGGGCACCTTAGCAGGGATCTCATTCTAAAATTATCCCACACTTTTTCACAGGCGGCCAACCTGCTGGCTGACATCTCACTGCTGAGGGTGACCAGAGAAACCAGGGCTCAGCTGCTGAATGCTTGCGGCTTTCCCCCCAGTCTATATGCTGCTCAGCTATGTGCCGCTTTGGTTCCAGCTCCAGAGATTGCTAAATGGCAGGGGACAGTTTCCTACAATGGGGGAACTAACATGGCTGCAATCCCTTGGAATCTGCAGCAGAGGATTAACAAGTACCTCTTGGGAACTTTCCAGAGCCTCTCTCTGGAGGATTCCCTGCAGGTCTCGATGTCCATCAACACCCTGCGTAGCTATGCAGATTAGCTACACAGGGCAATGTCCAGCTCACAGAGAACACTACCTGCCTCCCACTTTTCGATTCCCTACACAAGTCACAGCAACTCCTGGAGTGGAGAAAAGTTCCTGGCTGCCTGCCCCACCGGGCGACCCCGCTGGGAGCTCCACATCCTCTTCTAGCTCCACTTCTTCATCCACAATTTCAGCCTCTGGGTTACCCCCTCTTTCAGCTGCATGCAAAGTATCCACGGGGCAATCGGCGATGGAGGTTGGGTCACCACCGAGGGTAGCATTCAGCTCCTTATAGAAGCGGCAGGTCTTAGGTGCACCGCCGGAGTGATGGTTTGCCTCCCGCGCCTTATGTACCTCCCACGTACCGCCTGCCTCAGCTCCTTTATCTTCACTCTGCACTGCTGTGTCCCCGATCCCAGCCTTTTTCACACAAGCCTTGAGAAATGTGCCCATATGTGTCCCAATTCTTACTGGTCACTCGCAGCTGCGACTGAACAGACTCCTCTCCCCATATACTGATCGGATCCAACAGCTCAGCTGTGGTCCAAGCGGGAGTGCGTTTGGTGCGATACCCAGCCATGCTCCTCTGGGAAGCCAGCAAACAGGAATGAGATTTTAAAATCCCGGGGCTTACAAGGGGGAGGGGCGGGTTGGCCGCAGGGCAGCAGAGTTCAAACCACTGACCAGAGCGGCAGCATGGGAATTGTGGGATACTTTCTGGAGGCCAATAAAATCGGAAAAACGCTGTCGTGTCTACCCTGGCTGTTTGTCGACAGTAAAGGGAGGGGAAAAGACAAGTCTCTCGCAGGGGTGGATGTTTTTTGTCGCCAAATCTAGGCAATTTTTTTTTTTAATGACCTTGCAACATATACGCTATCGCAGTTTTGTCGCCAAAAGGCAGTTTTTGGCGACAAAACTTGCCAGTGTAGACAAGCCCTGGTATTTCTCCCTGTCACTGCACTCATTACTGCTCCATCGGGCTGGCAGTCTGGGTTTCCGTTTCCCAGTGGGAGCAGCATGTGGTGTTATCCGTGTATCCTGCACTGATGGTACTGGAGCAGGTGAGAATTCTACCACTGCACCACCAACGGTTCGGCTGCTTGAACCTCTCCGTGCAGGTGCCTGAAACCTTGGCCTGGAGCCCTCTTCCAAGTCTACAGCATTAGATCTATCCAGCTGAGTGATGCAGCCCCATCAGCAGCAGTGGAGGGGGAATGAGTATGAGACCGGTCTAATGAGAGGAAGAGGTTTGCCTTCCGTTGGTTTGGTGTCTATAGAATACTGCTGCAGCCCTTTATGCAGATGCGGCGTTGAGGATTTGGGTGACTGTTCAGCCCCGTTCCACTGGGTTTTGTGTGTAGGAACATGTTGATCTAAGTCCATCGTAGGCTAGTACAGTAACTCCACAAGCACAGCTTGGTAGTGGGTTCTGAAAAGGAGGGGACGTTTTACATGAAAACTTTGTTCACCTTCTCTAAAGAGTTGAGGTTCTTCTCATGGCTGTCCAGAGTGCAAGTCCTAAGATCTCTTTGGTTTCAAGTGTTATTTTCATGGCAGGAAATTGAATAATTTGCAAATAGTGCCTTAAAAAAGGGGGAGGCGTGAGGTGTTTTTATTTTTATTTTTAAAGTTTATCCATCGTACACCTTGAGTACTGTGAAATTCTGGTAGCCCCATCTCAAAGCATATTAGAAACGGAGAAGGTACTGAGAAGGATAACAAAAATGATCAGGATGTGAAACAGCTTCTGTATGCGGAGAGATTAAAAAGACTGGGACTATTCAATCTGGAAAAGAGATGAATAAGGGGGGATATGATAGAGTTGTGTAAAACCGTGGCTGGTGAGGAGAAAGTGAATTGGGAAGTGTTATTTACCCCTTCACATAACCGAAGAACCAGCGGTCACCCAATGGCGGAGGTGCATCAGCAGCTCTACATGGCTCTCGCCCACGGGCACCCCCCCAGCTCCCATTGTCCGGGAACCAGCCAATGGGTGTGCGGAACCTGCGCTCAGGCAGCGTGCTGAGCCCTGTGGCTCCCCGCCTAGGGGCTGGACCTGCTGCTGGCCGCTTCCGAGGCGCAGCGCGGTGTCGGAACAGGTAGGGACTAGCCTGCCTCAGGCGGGCAGCACTGCCGCCGGGACTTTTAACGGCCCGGTCCACGGCGCAGACCAGAGCCAGCGCGACCCAGTGCCTGACATTCTGTGACCCCGGACTAGGTTGCGACCTGCAGTTTGAAAACCACTGGGCTAGACAGACCATTGGTCTGACTCAAGATGGCTGTTCTTATGTATGCACTGACTGGGACTTGAACCCTGGCCTCCTGCATGCCAGGGAAGAATTCTCCTGGTGAGCCACATGTATTCTGAACCGTTCTTCCATAAACCCTGCCATGTCCTCTTTCCTTTGGCAAAGACAATGTGTGCAGTTATGTGAGTGACAAACGCTTATTTTTCTTTCCATGAGCTCCATTGCATCACAGTTACTGCCACACCGGCAGTACTTTTGGTATAATAGGAATTGTAAGTGAAGCTGACTGAATCTACATTTGACTCTTATAAAGGACTGGGGAGGTGTCGTGGTCTAAAATGGGACCGAACCCCTTCAATTTGGCCAAAACTAAATTGCCTAAAATCCCACATGAGATCTTGGCCCAGTTTAGAGTCCCCCTTGAAAGTTTTAATGCAAAGCCGTCAAGGAGTTTGGGAGCGAGGAGGACGCTCACAGTGAGATGCATTTGAATGCTCTTCCTAATCTCTTTCTGGGTCATAACTCCCCCTCTCTGTGGTTTGTAAATGCCACAGGTGTTCCTCTGTTGGTTGGGAGGAGGACAGGTCCTTTTGCTCTTGGGAAGGCTTGGGGAGATGGGTGATAACTGTACAAAGAAGTTAATGCTTGTGTTGAGTCTTGCGGGTTTAAGGCTGCGTAGACATTGGGGATCTTTAGGGAGCCTGCGCCAGCCCAGTGCACGGGATTTTTGGGGTAGTTAAAGGACCAGAAGAGGGGATGAGCCACTTGTCCTTAGGTTCTGCGGTGGCAGAACACTTGTCTGTCTCATGAAGTGATTGGACTGGTTCAAGGTGGAGCATGGGTAAATGAGGGGTAGGAGTGAGGAGCAGCCAGTTACTCGTTCATCTGTCCTGTTTTTAGTTGCTGGCTTTTCCCGCGGGGGCTTGAGTTGAGGCTCTTTGTAATGAATCTTCCCATCCTGTCCATGTTTCCTGGGCTGGGGGAGTCTGGTAGCCAGTGCACAAGACTCTAAACCATGGCAAATGTCATTGGGGCTAGCACCTTATGCATTGTGGAAGCCAGGCCAAGATATTCTGTCATATAGAAGCTAAAGCTTCCTGCCCTCCCCTCTGTTCTCTGCTAGGTTGGTGCGAGAATTCGTGGCTCAGAACAACGCAGCACAGATCAAGCACGTCATCCAGATCCTGTCACAAGAGTTTGCGCTCTCGCAGCACCCTCACAGCAGGAAAGGAGGGCTCATCGGCCTGGCAGCCTGTTCCATCGCTCTCGGGAAGGTAGGGGTCCCAGTTCTTCGATTTCGCCTGTCACTGTAGCATGTGAGCATCTGCTCCCTGTGGTCTACAGGCTGCTGGAAAGTGCTCCCCCAGCAGTCTCCTTGATGTCAACGCCCTGCTCCATGAGGCAGTGCTCACCGGTGCACCCAGGACGGGGTGTGCATCCTAGCCCTGTGGTAGGCCCAGGCTGCTTGATGGAAACATTTAATTGTAACTGGCTGCTGGGGGGAAAATGAAAAATTAACACTGGGACTGGGCTGGGGAAGGATGTGAACAGGAACGTGACAAGCCATGTCTAAGGAGACTGAGTTCTGTCCACCTCAGAAGAGGCAGCAGAAGTTACTCTGCTCCTTATGAGATGCTCAAGGCAAAAGCCATGAACTCCACCAAATGCTGGAGATGTGGGATCAGGTCTGGGAGCTTAGTAGACATTTCAGCATTGCCTAGGCTTTGGAAGTCCCGCAGGGAAACAATCTTTGTGTATCAATTACATGTTAATGCCATGTGCTTATGATAAAACACAGCCCTGCACCACTCAGTCCCACAACATGGTAGCTTATTGTAGCATACTCAGGCCCTTAACTAGGCTAAAGCATAGCTAGACTAGAGGCCAGCCCCAGTCAGAGGCTTACCCAAACCATGCTGGGCTGCACAGACAAGCGTAAACCGTTGCATCAATTTACACTGCATCTTTCCATTGGACTTCAGAGTAAGAGTTTAGACTACTATTAGTCACTGAAATAGACATGCATCCCAGTGCTGTGCTATTGCACTGACACCTTATTGTAACATTGATGTGCAAGGGAAAACGTAACTGGCTTCTGTTCCGATTAAGGGTCTGTTCCCCTTTCCTTAGGGCCTTCACGCCATTCTCCTCAATGAGAGCACTGAGTAATGGCTGCAGGATCCAGCTTTGTGCTCAGTAAAACAGGGAGGTTTGCGCATGAACAACCTGATCCACAGGCTGAAGTCACAATGGGCTTTGGATCTGATACACATTTAGTTATCAAACATGTCTTGATGAGGGAGGAAGGAAAAAGTAAGGCAGTCTGTTTATAGCATTTCGTTCTGCATTTCAGCGCAGCGTACCACTCTAGAGACAAGCTATCCCTGTAGAAAATCACACTTTGTAGCCCGCTGCAAAAGAGGCCCAGGATCTGGGCCACACCCCCAAAGCTGCAGACTTGAACTAAAAACAGCTCAGCGGGTTACCTGCCTGCAGCACCCAGACACCCATCTCCCAATGGGATCCAAACCCCAAATAAATCCATTTTACTCTGTATAAAGCTTATACAGGATAAATTCATAAATTGTCCGCCCTCTATAACACTGATAGAGAGATGCACAGCTGTTTGCTCCCCCAGGTATTAATCACTTACTCTGGGTTTATTAATGAACAAGAGTGATTTTATTAAGTATAAAAAGTAGGATTTAAGTGGTTTCAAGTAATAACAGACAGAACAAAGTAAGTTACAAAGCAAAATAAAACAAAACATGCAAGTCTAAGCCTAATACATTATGAAACTGATTATAGGTAATATCTCACCCTCAGAGATGTTCCAATAAGCTTCTTTCACAGACTAGACTTCTTCCTAGTCTGGGCCCAATCCTTTCCCCTGGTACAGTCTTTCTTAGATCCAGCAGACATCTCAGGTGGTAAGCAGGGGTTTTCTTGTGACTGGCAGCCCCCTTTGTCCTGCTACACCCTCTTTTATAGTTTTGGCACAAGGCGGGAATCTTTTGTCTCTCTGGGTCCCACCTCCTCCTTCTAAATGGAAAAGTACCAGTTTTAAGATGGATTCCAGTATCAGGTGACATGGTCACATGTCACTGTAATACCCCTAGTCTCCATTCACCATGAGCTGGCCCATACATAGGAAGGCTTTCAAGTAATTAAGGACATTTACAACTGATTGTTTCTGGAGCACCCTTAATGGCCTCCACTTAATATGTTTACATCAGTGATACAAGTTTATATCTTATTCTCCTAACTCCAGATATAGAAATAAGACATGCGAACAAATAGGATGAACACACTTAGTAGATTACAAGATTTCTAATGACACCATACAGGGGGTATTTAGCATAAAGCATATTCCAGTTATGTCCTATTCATAAGCATATTTCCATAAAACATATGGAGTGCAACATCACAAATGGGCCGTCAAGCAGGCTAGACAGTGCTGATGCCAAACTGTCTAGGGGTGTCGTCACCCAGAAGCACAGCACAGGTTTGAAATACAGGCGTACATACATGTCTATAACCCCTAATACACAGGTGATACAAACATAAACAAGATTCATATCTAGCAAATTGACATTTTTGTAGATATCTTACATGGCATATCTGGCTGTGACTGGTGTCCCAGTGCGGGATAACTATGGTTGTTCAATTAGGGTAAACTGCAAAGAATGGGGCAGACAATCCCCATAGAGCTGGTGGATATTCCAATACTTATAACTTCACATACAAAAATGATACATGCATACAGATAGCATAATCATAACCAGCAAAATGTAACCTTTTCATAGACATCACACTCGACAACTTTTGTACAAGATTTGCTGCAAATATAGAACAGTGGTTGCAACAAGGATTCATATGGTCCTATTCTAATCCGATACTGACACCCCATAGCAATGCATGAGGGTCCAAGAGCTGGGGGTAGTACCCCATGCGGTCACATTTCCCTCGGAGGCCTAGTTTTGGTTATAAGCCTGGACTAAGTGTAGTCCCAAACACTGTCGCTATCCGGTTTCAGCCACGTGATCTCCTGTGATGGGACGAATGTGTTTTGAAGTCTCTGGTTTCAGGAATGGGATTATCACTGTTCCAAAGAAGCCTTAACGACCTGTTGTCTCTCCATGGATACATCATAATGATGATCGTGGCGTTGTCAGGGAGCTAGAATGCAATGATCTCCGTTCCTGTGCCGGCACTTGCAGCACGAGGCCTGCAATCCTCCAGGGGCATTCACAATACTAATCTGATGGCTCCCTGTGAATCTGGCGCCATGGTGAGATGGTACAGGCTCGCTTGGTATGATCTGATGTACGAGCCAATGCACGCAAAGGAGGCGATGCCTCGTGGCACTGCCACCTATGGTCATGTCCCAGTGCTCTGTTGTATGGCGTGCACTGCTAGAGGTCAGTCTGTTCCGACCCTGAGTGGGGACTGGCCCTAACCCCCAGCCTGGTTCTGCCATCAGGATTCTGGGCTGTACCTGAAGGAGCTGATTGAGCCAGTGCTGACGTGCTTCAACGATGCTGACAGCCGACTACGGTACTATGCCTGCGAGGCCCTATATAACATCGTCAAGGTGGCCAGGGGCTCCGTCCTCCCACACTTCAACGTGCTGTTTGATGGCCTGAGTAAGGTAAGTGGCTTTTCCCCTGTGTCCGCCTTCCGTCCCCCATGAAGGTGCAGAGTGGGAGCCCTCACCTGTCACCTACTAAAGGGGCCACCGGTGCAGATCCCTCCTGCTGCATAGCAGGGTGCGGGCACGCTTGGCTTTGGCTTTGGGCCCACTCGGCCCTGCTGTTGTAGGAATGTCTGCAGAAGGCTTAGGCTGCTACCCTCGCCGTGTCTGTCCCTTGCTCACTGTGGTTGCGAGAAGAGAGCTGAGCAAGTGGTGTTCAGGCATTGCGGATCAGGCTTAGTGTCTGTCCACCTTCTCTTGCCTGGGGCACACCTTCCACTCAGGGTGTTGTGAACCCAGCTCTGCCCCATGCAACCATCTCCCCAGCCCCTTCCTGGAAACTCATTCAACTTCTAGTCTGAAAGGAAACAGCTGGCAAGCAGTGACGTTGATTTAACCTGTGCAAGTGTCAGGGATGTCTTCTCATGGCTAATGACCTTGGGCATTGCTAGGAACCCAGCACAAATACACTGGTGTGTGTCTGTCTTTCTCTCTGGAACCTGCGATGGCATTTTTGTTTTTGTAACTTGCAGCTTGCCGCTGATCCAGACCCAAATGTGAAAAGTGGCTCTGAACTACTGGACCGACTTCTCAAGGTAATTCCCATTTCCCTTCTTTTAGCTGACTATCCTAGGGACCCATGTCAGAAGGCCCTTGTGGGGGCGGAAGGAGGACAGAGTTATACATTGGTTACATTTCCAGGAGGCTGTACCAGCCAATACCATCACAACTTCATCCTGTGGCTGTGGAAATTGCTCTCTTTCCTATTGGCTGCTGCTCTGGTGGAATGAGATGTTGCTTTGCTGGCCATCTCAATGCTAAGGCTACATACACGTGAAGTATGACTGGGGGCGGGGAGGAGTTGCCTTTAACACAGCAATGGGTGAATGTTAATGAAAAGCTTATTGGAGTACCTGTCCCCACCATGTTGCCCCAGGGGAAGGCTCCAGTGCGATCGGTAGGTCGCATCTCCCTCACCAGGTACAGAGTGGGGTCTCTACCTTTTTTTGTCTCTCGTCTGGGTTCCTTGTTTAGGCAGGTGAGCTGGACTGCTCTGTCTGAAGAGCAGAAGCTGCTGTCTCTTGTAGGAGCCATTAATTCCATTTCCTGATCTATACACAGTGTGGTTCTTACCTGCCCAAACCTCCAAATGTTTCCTGCTCCTATTTCCTCCTCCTCCTCCTCCTCACTCATAGGACTAACGGGCCCCTTGCCCGCTCCCTTCCCTGCTCCCAAATGCCAGCCCAGCGCTTGGCATGGTGCAGAGATCCCTGCTGGGGAGGTGGCAGCGGGTCACTGTGGGAGAGTCCAGCCCTGCTCTCACACTCCTGTCCACTGTGCCATAAGACTGGAGCAGAGGGATTCACTGTTGCAGGAGATCAGTCATACAGTGTAGGTGAGCCCTAAAAAGGACTAGGGACACTTCTCGTTACATATCAGGATGTTTCAATCACATGCTGTGGGGCATGAGCTGGTCAGTGCGTGAATCAAGGAAATCTCCCCCCCCGCTTCCATGTTCAGGGTTGTGCAATCGGACTGGTGCATTGTGGGGAGTGAGTCTTCACCAGTTTCTGAAACCTCAGTACTGGCCACTGCCAGAGGGAGGATGCCTGATTCGCTGACCAGTTAGGACACACCCTGTGGCCCTTTGGGTTGGGGACCAATAGCTGAGAGTCCTCGCCCGGGCCTAGAATTGGCTGGTTTGAGCCCCATCCACTGTGGGTGACTTTTCACTTTCTAAAACATGTTCAGCCCCCAACTTGCTAAAACTAGGAAGTGGCCAGCTGGTGCGTAGGGTCTGAGCGCGGGGGGTGGGGTGAGTCCCACCGCTGCCCTAACGTCTGCCAATGGTGTTTGTTTCCTAGGACATCGTGACTGAGAGTAACAAGTTTGACCTCGTGGGTTTCATCCCGCTGCTGCGGGAGAGGATTTATTCCAACAACCAGTATGCCCGGCAGTTCATCATCTCCTGGGTAAGTGCGTGTGGCACAGCACTTGTGCCGTCTGCTCCACTGCTGAGGCTCGAGCAAGGGGCGACGTGGTTGCAGCCCAGGGCTGTCGAGCTCTTGTCCTGATGAAAGCTATCAAACAGCGGTGGCTGCGCTGCAGCTGGGGTTCAGTGTGCCCATCATAGCGTCTAGGCACATGTCCCGCACTAACTTAGCGGATGCAGATGCATGAGGTTCACTTTGTCTTGTCCTCAAACTCACTTGCTCCTTAAAAGGTCGAGTCACTCCTGCTTATTTCCTGCAGCTGGCCATAGCTGTTGGCTGATTAGCTCTCTGCATTCCTGTTGCCATGGACTTGTAGAGTCCTAGAAGATAATGAAAACACGTAGCACATGCCTAACTTGCATCGCGCTTTGTACGTTCAAAGTAAGAGAGCAAACAGCCCTTCCAGTGCCTGGAGGGTAGATAAGTATCCTCTATTTTACAGATGGGGCAGGTGTCGTGGATTGACTAGTGCACAGGACATGGTGACAGAGCTGGGATGAGAACTGCCACGTTCCCTGGTACTTAGTCCATTGGCCCGCACTGCCCCTTGCGATGGAGAGCCCGTTAGGTCATCTAGTCCAGCACCCCAGCTCAGACAGCCGTGCTCTTTACAGTACCACCTACTATCGCCAAGTTTACGTGCCCCTCCGTTTTTTCACTGCTCCTGCACCAAAGCATCCTTCTGGGGGGGTTGGTTTGTTTAACTTCTAGTCTTCTCTGAAACTCACTAGGACTTTCTTGTCTTCCCTGAGCTAGATCCTGGTGCTAGAGTCAGTGCCTGACATTAATCTCTTGGATTACCTGCCGGAGATCCTGGATGGACTCTTCCAGATCCTGGGAGACAACAGCAAAGAGATCCGGAAGATGTGAGTGTGGGGGTGTGCGGAGCACTGGGTAAACACTCGGTGGGGGGCTGGTGGGAGATGCGCAGATTTCCCTGCCTTGGGGCTGGGGTGAAACGCTGCTGTCTGCTCCATAGTCAGAGTCTCTTCCACTGTCCACAAACCAGAGCTATGTGGCAAAGGCGCAAAGGAGCGTGCATTGCAAGGTGGAGCAAACTGGTTGTCTTAATAAATGGGCTGAATTCTCTAGGCCAGCGTCATGCTGCTGCTCCCAGCTCACTCTGGCCGGAGTTGACTGCAAAGCAGCAGTTCCCCAACTTTTTGCTGGCATGACCCCATTTGAATGAATAATTTCCTTCCAGGATGGAGGATGGCATTTGGAAGAGCAAAATGGTGCCCTCCGTACACCATGACCTTGCAAGCTCCATACGTGCGAAGTTATGCTGTGCAGAGCAAAATGATTCTCAAACTTTTGCACTGGTGACCCCTTTCACACAACCAGCCTCTGAGTGTGACACCCCCCCCCTTATAAATTTAAAACACTTTTTTTATATTTAACACTATTACAAAATGCCAGAGGCGAAGCAGGGTTGGGGGGAGGGGGAGACTGACAGCTCACGACCCCCCCACGTAATAACCTCGTGACCCCCTGAGGGGTCACGACCCCAGTTTGAGAACCCCTGATGTAGAGCATGGTTCTCCCGCTGCTCTGATCCAGGCAGAGATGGCGTCTGAGAGGCAAGGGGCTGACTACTGGGTCAGTGAGGCAGCAGCTCACCATGGGTTTGTCTTCGCTGCAGAGTTAGCTTGAGGTGTAAGTGGAGTGTAGCCCCTAACCCGACTCCTGTCCCCACACACACATCTTGAGCTCAGGGGTGCTGTAAATTCAAGCTAGCTGGCCTGGCAGGGGACGTGGGTTGAAGGTTAAACGCTGCTGCAGCTCAGTAATGCGGTGGGGACGCAGCTGGTCTGTGCAGCTAACAGTTGGTCGGTGCAGCCAGTGTTGGTTCGTAGTGTGGCTGCTCTCTCTCAAGCTGGGCCTAACTCAAGGGGAGTTAACTTGAGTGTGGGTAACTCACAGGCATGTGCCCGACGTTGGAAACGCTCAAGCCCCCTGTTGGGATGAGTGCTGACCAGTGTCAGAAGATAGCTGCAGTGAGTCTGTGCATGTAACTGGGGATGCTGGGCTCTTGGTGTCAGTTCATATGTACCCAGGAAGGTTGGGGTGTGTGTCCCTGTGCTCTGTAGGCTAAGAATGAATCTCTTAACTGGGTGTCCTTCCGCCCTGCAGGTGTGAGGTGGCCCTCGGGGAGTTCCTTAAAGAGATCAAGAAGACTCCTTCCAGTGTCAAGTTTGCAGAAATGGCCAATATTCTAGTGATTCACTGCCAGGCTTCTGGTGAGTGTGCAAAGCCCAGCATGCTGGATGGCAGCCACAGTCCCTGTGCCTGTGACCAAACCCTTCGATTCAGGACTGAAGTCTGTTAATGGTGTAGATGGCACAGTTCTCCTCGACAGCTCCCCACCCCCAGGGAAAACAGGCTACAATCCCAGACCAACACAGCACTTCTTTTGGGTCACGGTTCGCTCATGGCTGAACCAGCGCCAGGCCTTACACAGGGGTTGTGTTTTCAAAGGGAGGCTGAGCTGCTTTGCGTGGGGCTCTGAAAATCCTGTCCTGGGGATCTTCCCACCGTGGAATATACTTGGAAAGCTCTTTGATGAAAGCTGGCGGAGAATTGCATTCCTGGCCGAAGCGTGGGAGCCCAGTGTTAGAGTTCAGTAAGCCAGGCTCCATACGCAGTTAGCGTCCGTTCACCTACCAGCACGGTCTGGAATTAGAAATGTTAGGGGGGCGGGATTCACAAGCGCTCACCACTGCCCCCACTCTCCTCTCGTGGAACTGGGTGAGTTTTACCAGTGCCTTCAGTGGTCACAGTGTGAAGCCATCAGGGAGTGCCTTTGCAGGTCACTGTTCAGGTTGATTCACCACTGTAGCCTACTGGTTGTCAGTTTCTCCGCCAGTAAAATGGAACAGGGTGTGCCGTGTTTCTATAGCCCCTTCTGCCTGAGTGTCAAGTGTTGTATAGCGACAGTAGCAGGGGCTTTGCCCCTGACACTGGGATCCCTCAGTAATGATGTCCCAAATGTCACTGCTCAGCAGGACGGCTTCCACCAGTGCTGTACCAGTGACTTTAGAGTGACCGGAGACCTTGCAGCAAATCCAGGCCCTGGTTTGTCCCATGCTTGGAAATGCTTTTTCGCACTCAGCAGAATCCTGTGCTTGGCAAGATGCCTTGGCTCAAACAGGTTCCTCCTGACTTTTAGATGAAAAGACCTTGGAGCTGCCCATGTGAAGCCCTGCTGGAAGGCGGGCTCAGGCAGTGGCCAGAGGGCTAGAAGCATTGCAAGCATGGCCAGCAAGTCTGGGTCTCTGGGCATGCTGCTGTGCTCCATAGCCTTTAATGCTGTCACCCCTGTGAATTACTACTGCTTGCATTACATCACTGATCCATTACACTGGAAATGTGGCTCTGGGATGCTGTCAGGTACTTAGGCCAGCCCTTCAACCAGCAGTGCCTAAAGTGCCCAAATCTAGACAGCCCTTAATGGGATCTGCAGGCACTCAGCACCAAGGACACTTATTTAGAGATTTAGGCTACGTCTTCACTACGGGGGGGGGGGGGGGGGGGGG
>NW_020664517.1:2092303-2099987 GCF_002925995.2 Terrapene triunguis | reverse complement strand
AAATCGACCTCCGCGGCTTCCCGTCGACGGCTCTTACTCCCACCTTCGCTGGTGGAGTAAGAGCGTCGATTCGGGGATCAATTGTCGCGTCTCGACGGGACGCGATAAATCGATCCCCGAGAGGTCGATTTCTACCCGCCGATTCAGGCGGGTAGTGTAGACCTAGCCTTAGGCAGTAGCGTGTCGTCTATGTATGCAACGCCTGCATTGCATGCTCCAGGATTCAGTTCCACAAGAACACGAAAGCCCTGAATATGACTGGCCATGGGACGCTTCTGTCAGACCCCAAACATGTATGGAGTTATCACTTTGTAAAACAAAATGGTGTCCTCCACGCAACATGACCTCGCATGCCGTTGTAGAATTGCATGCCTTGCTAAAAGTGTCATGGCACACCACTCAATTTAGGTGTCCCAAGGACTGAAAAATTAGGCCCAAGTGCCTCAGGGTTTCTGTGGTGTAGATAATTAATATGTTTAGGGTTTCTCGTTTTAGGTTTTACCTGATAAACACAGATAAAACACCCCATACAAAAACCACCAAAAGTGATTACTCAATTCGTGTTGGCTTCATCCCTTTCCCAATGCAGATTGTTCAGATAGGTGATGTCCCTGCTTTGTGGTTTGTATCCAAGGGCTTGTCTACAAAGGGCAGTGATGTGGACTACAGGCTGTGATTTCTAAAGTGTACTAAGGTGTTGTGCGTTAATTGGTCCTTGTAGACTCTGCTGGTGCTCACTAAAGGTTCCCTAGTGCGGTTTAGAGGAGTGCTGCTTGAAACCGAGCAACTTGTACGTATAGAGAGCCCTGAAAACCCTGATTTTTTTGGACATTTACATAGAAATAAAAATAAACCCTGAAATATACTGCACACTTTTCTCTGGCAAAGTGCCATCCAGTGGACCCTGCAGGTATGAGACATGGACACAGACAGACAGCTTTGGTACTCTCTGAGAAAGGGCTTGTCTGCACATAAGTGGCATCTCTCTACAACCAATCTAATTACATGGTGCAAACCGTGGGGGCACACGTATTTCAAACTGAAAGTGACTGTATCTATTTAAAATCTCTGAATTTACATACGCCAGCTAAGCCTGTCAACTAGGTGTGCCTCGGTTTTAGAATGCCAAGTTTCAGCTCTCTGTCTAAATTGGTATTGATTATAAAATAACACCTCTGGTAAAACCGGTGTAACTTTGTGGCACCCAGGCTTGAGCAACATGTGTGTAAGCAGGGGTTTACATAATCTGCGCAAACAGAGGCTGTTCCTGCCTAGACTGGGTGTTTGCATGGCTGGTGAGTGGGTGGCTGGATCAGTGTGGAGGAGGCTGGAGGCCAAGGGGGAGGAAGTGTGCGGCCAGGCTGGTACCTCATACCAGCACTCACTCTTCTGCTGGCTCCTTTAGTTTCTTCAGAATTTTCTTTAAAGCAGCCTTCCCGGCCCTGGTGGTTCTGAAAGAGACCCCCGAGTGGGAGCCCGTGCAATGCTGTCTGCCTGTGTTTGCAGACAGGCCTCTCCAGCTGCTACTCTGCGGCAGAACATGGAAAGTTAAGCAGTAAATCCCCATGCGGCCTCAGGGGAAGGATGGAGGCATGCAGCGCATACGTGGGCCGACGTGTTGTGGTGGTGACTTAGCTGTACAATTACTGTGGTGAGGAGCATGTTATAAATCAGGGGCAGGCAACCTATGGCATGTGTGCCGAAGGTGGCACGCGAGCTGATTTTCAGTGGCACTCACGCTGCCCGGGTCCTGGCCACCATCCGGGGGGGGGCTCTGCATTTTAATTTAATTTTAAATGAAGCTTCTTAAACATTTTAAAAACCTTATTTACTTTACATACAACAATAGTTTAGTTATATATTATAGACTTATAGAAAGAGACCTAAAAACGTTAAAATGTATTACTGGCATGCGAAACCTTAAATCAGAGCGAATAAATGAAGACTCAGCACACCACTGCTGAAAGGTTGCCGACCCCTGTTATAAATGCTTAAAATTGAGGCATGTACTGTTCTCATGAATGTCAATGGGGGTTAACACTGAAGCCTAATGATTACCAGCCCATGTCTACATTTACCGTTTTCACTAAGCATTTTTAACATCCAGCTACTCTGGGCTTTTGGGGGATGGGTCTTTGGGAGAGCACCCCTCACTATGACCCCGGCTGATGAAACCGAAACCAGAAGTCCATTGTCATCTCATTGTGCATGTTGGGTAATTTGTTGAGTTTGATCCATCTGGGTGCCACCCGCCTCTTCCTCAGCTCTCCTTGGTCCCTGTCTTCCAGATGATCTGATTCAGCTGACAGCCATGTGCTGGATGAGGGAATTCATCCAACTGGCTGGCCGGGTGATGCTGCCCTACTCCTCAGGGATTCTGACCGCCGTTCTGCCGTGCCTATCCTACGATGACCGGAAGAAGAGTATCCTTGTTACCCAGATCAGGGGAAGCAGGCACTGCCGCCGAGCCCCAGTGTCTCTGCTTCCTCTCGGTCATACAGTTGTCACCAAGCATACGCAGCTCTGTACGGGTATTCTGTGGGCATTGGCAAAGCTCCTCAGGGAGCTAATCCCGGCTCTCCTGGCCAGAGAGGGTTTGGTGGAAGGGGGGAAAGAAACAAAGGTTGTTACAATCTTACCCCTCCTTAGGCCCCTAGGTGGTTTTAAATGATATGACCAGGCCTATGGAGGAGGGGAATCCAAATAGGTAAGATCTCTGTTGGGGAGGAGGGAAATCACATGCTGCATGTGTAATGGGGCCACTGCTGGTCCTTGGTGTCAGTCAGTCAGTGGTTAGCCTGGGAAAATCACCTTCTCTGGGCATGAGGGTGTGAACTCAGGAATGGCCCCTTCCTATAGTGACGCTTGAGTCCCCTTGAAGCACTGCCTCCCAGCGGGATGAGCTGCCCCATCTCTGGAGTGTGAGCATCTGATCACCTAACAGGACATATCTGGTCACCTGAGCAGACACTTCCAGCTGTGCACTCTGGTGTGATGTGGGAGCAGAGGATAGCTACTGAGTTTGGGGTTGCTGAGGAGGGACACAAGGAATTAGCCAACTTTCCTGCCACAAATATATAGTTCCCTCCACCCTTCCCCAAAAAGGGGTGGGGGCAGTAATGTGAGGGGGCAGCTGTCGGAATGTATAGCTTACAGGGATGCTGTAATGACTGGACGGGGTGGGAACTATGTGGGGTAGGGGAGTGGGGAATGGTTCTCATATATTCTTCTGGGTCCCTGCTGCGTGGCTTGTCTAAGGTGCTGTGTAAATCATCTTGGATTAGAGTGTTCCTTACATCCTCTCTGCTCAGGCATCAAAGAGGTAGCTAATGTGTGTAACCAGAGCCTGATGAAGCTGGTCATCCCAGAAGATGACGAAACGGATGAGGGCAAGCAGTCCCTGAGCCTCCAGACGGAGCCCAAGGAGGAGTCCCTCTCCCAGCAGGAGGTAACCTCCAGCGGTGAGTCCCTTTTCATCTTGGCTTTGTCAGAACGGCACCCAAATAGTTAGCATTCTGGTGCTTCCCCTGCATGTCCCAGGGCTGCCTGTTCAGACATATTCCGGTCAAGGTCTTGGAGAGCGGATGGGCAGAGCACTTGCGAGGTGCGACATGGGACCCATTTATTAGATGTGTGAGTTGTGTGATGGGCAGATCGGTCCATCATAGAATCCTAGAATATCAGGGTTGGAAGGGACCTCAGGCGGTATCTAGTCCAACCCCTGCTCAAAGCAGGACCAATTCCCAACTAAATCATCCCAGCCAGGGCTTTGTCAAGCCTGACCTTAAAAACCTCTAAGGAAGGAGATTCCACCACCTCCCTAGGCAACCCATTCCAGTGCTTCACCACCCTCCTAGTGAAATAGTATTTCCTAATATCCAACCTAAACCTCCCCCACTGCAACTTGAGACCATTGCTCCTTGTTCTGTCATCTGGTACCACTGAGAACAGTCTAGATCCATCCTCTTTGGAACCCCCCTTTCAGGTAATTGAAAGCAGCTATCAAATCCCCCCTCATTCTTCTCTTCTGCAGACCAAACAATCCCAGTTCCCTTAGCTTCTCCTCATAAGTCATGTGCTCCAGCCCCCTAATCATTATTGATGCCCTCTGCTGGACTCTTTCCAATTTTCCATATCCTTCTTGTAGTGTGGGGCCCAAAACTGGACACAGTACTCCAGATGAGGCCCCACCAATGCCAAATAGAGGGGAATGATCACGTCCCTCGATCTGCTGGCAGTGCTCCTACTTATACAGCCCAAAATGCCGTTGGCCTTCTTGGCAACAAGGGCACATTGCTGACTCATATCCAGCTTCTCGTCCACTGTAACCCTTAGGTCCTTTTCTGCAGAACTGCTGCCTAGCCACTCGGTCCCTAGTCTGTAGCAGTGCATAGGATTCTTCCATCCTAAGTGCAGGACTCTGCACTTGTCCTTGTTGAACCTCATCCGATTTCTTTTGGCCCAATCCTCTAATTTGTCTAGGTCCCTCTGTATCCTATCCCTACCCTCTAGCGTATCTACCATTCCTCCCAGTTTAGTGTCATCTGCAAACTTGCTGAGGGTGTAGTCCACGTCATCATCCAGTTCATTAATGAAAACTGGCCCCAGGACCGACCCTTGGGGCACTCCGCTTGATACCGGCTACCAACTAGACATGGAGCCATTGATCACTACCTGTTGAGCCCAACGATCTAGCCAGCTTTCTATCAATACTTCTTTAACTTGCTGGCAAGAATACTGTGGGAGATGGTATCAAAAGCTTTGCTAAAGTCAAGGAATGATCAGAATCAATTAAGCCAACACTTTCCCCACTGGCTTCCGTTTTTTTGCTGCAGTCCAGTGGGCTAAATGCGGTATAATCCCATTTCACAGCTGTGTCCTCAGTCCAGAGAGACATTCTGATCTTGCTTCTGTTTGGACAGTATGCAGCGCAGAGGATCTGCTCATCCTGTTTGGAGCCTGAGGCTGCGTCTACACCGCAGGGACTATACCGGCACAGCTACAACACCATAGCTATGTCGGCATAATCACATAGTGTAGACACAGCCTATGCCGGCAGAAGGGGTTTTCCATCTGGTGTAGGAACACTGCCTCAACACTGGGGGTTAGGTCGGCATAGCTACAGCACTCAGCGGTGTGGATTTTTCACACTCAGAGATGCTGCTATGTCGAACTCAATTGTAAGTGTAGACCAGGCCTGAGTACTTCCATAAAATTAAATCATAGACAGCACTGAGCGTTGTAACTTGGCATTACCGTGAGCAATCTAGCCTCAACATAGCCCGTGCTCAGTCTAAAGTCAAATGCTGCAATGCAGTGGTTGTCCGTGGAAGCTGTTGTTTGAGCATTGACATCGTGGCAGTGAAATGATTTTTCCTTCTTCCTGGTTGTGGGTTACGTCAGTACATAATTAACATGGAGTCTAGGGACACGGCTCTTGCCTTCTGCATAGGTCCCTGTAAGCTTCGTTATTTGGGATTGATGAGAATTGTAATTACCTCACTCAATTGCCAGTACAACCCAAGTAGTGCGCGCGTGTCCCTAAACTTTGAAACTTGCCAGCTACTGAAGTATTTAGAGGTTTTTAAGGTCAGGCTTAACAAAGCCCTGGCTGGGATGACTTAGTTGGGAATTGGTCCAACCTTTGAGCAGGGGGTTGGACTAGATGACCTCCTGAGGTCCCTTCCAACCCTGATATTCTATGATAATGTAAAACCCAAGGCCACTGTAGTTGACAGACTTCTTTCTCCAGTTTCCTTTATGCACTTGCCAGCACCATTGTATTTGTGGTTGACAATGCACAGGAGCCCCTGTCCATAGGCCAGGACTGCGTTGTGCTAGGCGCTGTACAAAAGAGAACAAAAAGACAGTCTCTGCCCCAGAGAGCTTGTAGGCTAGTTAGTTTCATGGCTCCCCTGTACAGTTTGTGTGAGTTTCTCTTGCACAGCAGCTGTGGAAAATAAAGCATCTTTGAAGATAAGAAGAAAAAGCCAAAAGCCAATCCCTTAGAACCACAACACTCTGTGACTAGATCTGCCCAGCGTGCAGTCTGGGACTGCAATGGGCCCACTGTGCACCCCTCACACTGTCTCTCTCTCCCCCCCCCGCTCCTGTTTGCCGGGAGCCAATCAAAAAAAAGAAGCTACAAGCCAAAAAAGCAACTCACAAGCCAATTAAGCCAAAAACAAGCCCAATTTCTGCATTTTTTTCTTCCCTCACGGGTTTGGCATGTCTGGTAACAACTAGGATAAGTGAGGAAAAGTTAGAGAATAACCCTCCCTCCCCTTTTTCATTTTGTTGTCTTTACACACTTGACAGCAGTATGCATAGTCTGTCACTGTTTCTGCTGCATAGTCCATTTCTCCTGTTTGTGTTGGCATTTTAAAAACAGAGGAAAGAAACATTCAAAATACAAATATGACTGTAAAACCATAACCTGCCTGGAGGAATCACAGCACAGGCGAAATACATGAAAACTACTTCTAAATAATTGTTTAAACCAATTACAATCAACTTGATGGTACCTATTAGTCATTTTTAAAGACCATACATTTACCGAATTTCAGGATCTTTCAAACCTTTGTGCTACCCATATTGCTAGGCTGGTCAAAAACCTGTACACTGCTACAGGCAGACTTGGAGCGGCTAGCGACTTTCTATATGTGCGGTCAGCACCAAGTTCTGAGTAAAAAGTGGTTTGACTTTGTGCAAAATGTCAAAATCTGGCAAAAACCCAGCTTCCCTTCAGTCACTCCTCATATCCCAAAGTGGCGTTGCATGCTTTTCAGCCACGTCGCATCCCAGCACACTGTGCCCGCCAATCTCCACTGGCATGCGAAGAGGGGCACAATCTGACCCTGCCTGGCATCGCCGGTGGGGCAACCCAAGAGAGGCAACGGTCCTTAGTACACTGCGTTGTGTCAGAGTGACCACAGGCAATGGCATCACACCTGGCGTTGTGTAGCGAATTTCCCAGATCTATCTTAATCCTAGGACTCAATGAGTCTTTGGGGCAGCATGTAAGAGGACATGTAAGTGTTCACAATGCTAATAAGAGCAACAGTACTTCACAAGTCGTCTGTCAAGTCGCTACATGGTAGGTCCTTAGGATCTTTTAATTTGGCTTGATCTTCACCCAATACGTTATTTATATGGGCTATCCTGCTCAGAGCCAACAGTTGACACAGAAGCATGTTTAGCAGTAAACTCCTCCTCACCTAGAGGTCTGGCGCAGTGACCATCTTTTTCTTGTGTTTGTGCAATGCATAGCACAGTGGGGTCCATGACACGGGCTCCTCACCACCACCACCAGTTTGAATACTACTTGCTTTTAAGGTAGCATCTACATTAAGAAAATGACCTAATATATTGCTGACAATGGCAATCAGCAACAGGTCCCCTATGATGTGCCTGTTGCCAAAACAGTTAATGCTCTTGAGTACAATCAAGACCATCATCCACTGACTCTGTCACATTTTCTGCAGAGGTGTTGAAAATAGGTTCACCTAGTTCTCGTTACCTCTTTACCATTGGGTCAGGACAAACTGATGCAGATGACTGCTGTCAGAAACAAACTAATTTTCTAGTGCATACAGGGCTTTCAGGCAGCACACCCACAGCTGGCAACACCATTACACGCTTTATGGTGCAAGGGTTAAGAAGCCTAAGGCCAGAATTAAATGTT
>NW_020664517.1:2070490-2092293 GCF_002925995.2 Terrapene triunguis | reverse complement strand
TGTGAAATGCACAGCCCCAGACGTCTCTTCCTCAGCTGAGGTTTTCAACCAGCTTTGCTGCTTCAGTTGCTGGTTGACAGGCTGCCAGCCTTTTGTAACCATGGGAGAGCGGGTGCTGCACTCTCCCTCCCTCAGGGTGCTGGTTTGGGCACTGCAGAATCTGCTCTCCGGGGTCTTTGAGCTGATCAGGGGCAGAATGAACAGCCTTCAGATCACCAGCTCTTTGTACAGAGTCAGATCTGCCCAGGGTGGGGAAGGCTCTGACTTGGATCTGGATTTCATGATGTAACCAGAATCGCACAGCCTAAAGAATTGTATTACCGGGGTTAGAGTCCAGGCAGCAGCTAGGCAGGTTTAGGAAGCGAGGTGGGGGCAGGCTGGAACATAAATCGGAAGGGGTGTAGTGAGGAAAATATTTCCCATTCACTGCCTATTATTGAATGGCTTAAACACCAATGCAATTCCTAGTGATATCTGCAGTATTAAGAGCCCTGCAGCCAGAGGCCTGGTTCACCCCCAGACCGGCTACACAGTATGAACTTTCCTATCATGCCTGTTCCCTGACCCAAATGGGACCAATTCTCGGTCTGAGAAAGTCAGCCTGCGTGGCATTCAGGTCTTTCCTTGCCTGTCAATGGAGGGACTGGTCAGTGGCAGATGGGGTGGTGTAGTTTGGGACGGGACGCCCTGCCCCATTACTAGTTGGAGGGACTGATCAGTGGCAGATGGGGTGGTGTAGTTTGGGACGGGACGCCCTGCCCCATTACTAGTTGGACTGAGACCCAAGGTGTCGGTTCTCAGCTGTATCAGTCACTGGCTGGGGAAATGACCAGATCATCTAGTTCAGTTCCATGAACTTAATTTTGGGGCAAGGTTGGAATTTCTTCCTCTGAAGTTAGGACCCAGTTTGCGAGCCTTGCTCGCGCCGGCTGGGCTCCGTTTCTGTGAGGGCTAAAGGGGGAGGAAGGCTGGGCTGAGGTGGGTGAGTAACATCTAGGCTAGGTGGCCTTGGAGAGCTATAGCTCGAGCTTGTGCTAGTGAAAATATCCTCATGGCCACCTTCCTTCAGTAGAGGGCACCGTGACCACGGGAGAGCTCCTGGCTCACATGGGCCCATACACAATGTAACGTGCCTGCTGCAGTGTGTGATGGATCTGGAGGTGAGCTCTTCCAAAGGCCTGAATGGCTGTCCTCATTGTACGGATCTACAGGGTAGTGCGCTGTTCTCCAGCCAGGGGGATGAGTAGGAGTCGCTGTCTCAATCTGCCCCATCACAGGGTCTAAGTAGTGTCCCTTTGATCTTCCTTTAGGTTGCCTGGAGGCCTCCAGCGATTCCAACCTCAGCAGCGCCAGTGTCTTCAATGTAAGCAGGTAAAGTAATGGTCATTGCTTGAGAATGACCTGCATGGGTACAGGTCAGTGAGACCCCCCTCTCCCTTTTGTTGAGGCGGGGAGAGGCTTTGCAGGGACACGGGTGCAGGTGAGGATGGAGGGGCATTGTCGGGGCTGCAGGACCAATAGAGGTGGGCTGTCAGAGGGAGGCCTGGCCAGTGCCCGTTCCTTTGCTCTGACAGACTCCAAACTCCTCCTTTGGGGGCCACTATAGCAAGACACTTGGCCTTCTGGGAGCCTGGCATGCTCGAGGGAGGGGTGGGCGTTTGTGAGGCAGGAGCTCTCTGTAGGGGGTGAAGGAATCAGCACTTCACACACTCCAGGGGCAGAACCGTGACCCCACCTGTCCCAGCCTTCCCTGCTAGCACCTTCACTCCACCCAGCGTGAGACCCGACTGCTGAAAAGGGGAGGCTCCAGGCCCCATTCACGGAGACCTCCCAGAGGAGGGGAGAGGGCGAAGTAAGTTCAGCCGTAGCCCTGCCTGCTTGGCTGGGAGTAGGGAAGCCAAGGAGATCACTGGCCTATTGCAAGTCTAGTTAGCCCAGCTCCATCCAGGAGGTCCCCCAGCAATGGGTGTGCTCTAGAAACCTAGAGAGAGAGTGGGAATAGCGGCTGTACGTTTGTGCTATGCACAGCTGGGGTGAAGTTACAGAAACTCTCCATGGGGTGCCCATTTGGACGTATTAACGGTCAGCTCCATACTGTCCCACCTTGGTTACGCACGCACAGCTTAAAGGAAGGCTTCGTTCTACGCTTGGGTAAGACTGCAATACCACCAGCCCACCACAGAGTGTCACTGTAACTCAGGTGTTAATATGCCCTTGCACTAGTTTAAAGGCACACACTCTAACTGCAGTCGCATCTCATGGGTTACTGTACCTGCCGGAGTCCCCTTGTTAGTGTTTGTGCCTTTACAGTCCTAGGCCCTTAGTCAGTAGACACTTACACCTGTGCTTGACCGTAAGTGCAGCAACAGTCTCCATAAAGTCACTGGTGACTTGTCACCTGCTTTAAGTGAAGTATGTGTCAGTGCGTGCAGCTCTTCTCACTAGCCAATGGGCTATCAAATGCACCAGGTTAATGATGATAACCTTACACTGCCGCGTGTTAACTACTCCCCAGTGGGCCAGTCCTGGAGTGTCCCGTCCCGTCCCCCAGTGCACCACTGCCTTCCTTGGGAGCAGCAGGTATCTCTCCTGGAGAAGGGAATACCATCCCAGATTTCATGTGCTGATCTGCAATGGGTCCCCCGTCATTACTGGCGTGACGGGGGACCCAAAGACCCTGCCCCATATCAGAACCCTTTTGTGCTAGGTGTTGTACAAACGTGGTAAGCGAGTCCCAGCTCTGAAGCGTTTACAACCAAAGGCGACAAAGAAGGTGGGCAGGAGGGGGAAAAGCATAGCGAGGTTAAGTGACTTGTTCCAAGGTCATCCTATGTAGCTGAAATCGACATACTTAGATCGACTTACCGTGATGTCTTCACTGCGGTGAGTCGACTGCTGCCGCTTCCCCGTTGCCTTTCGCGGCGGTGGAGTACAGGAGTCGACGAGAGAGCGCTCGAACGATTTATCGCGTCTAGACTAGACACGATAAATTGTCCCCCGCTGGATTGATCGCTGCCCGCCGATCCGGTGGGTAGTGTAGACATACGCTGAGTTTCCAGTATGATCTCGAGCCACTAGTCCGGGGTGGGCAAACTACAGTCCTCAGGCCACATCCAGCCCGCCAGCCGATTTAATCTGGTCCTCGAGCTCCCGCTGGGGAGCGGGGTTGGGGACCGCTCCGTGCGTGCATGCCACAGTTCCTGGAAGCAGTGGCATGTCCCCCCTCTGGCTCCTACGGTTAGGGGCAGCCAGAGGGCTCTGGGCGCTGTCCCCGCCCCAAGCGCTGCCCCCGCAGCTCCCATTGGCCAGGAACTGTGGCCAATGGAAGCTGCAGGGGCGGCACCTGCGGATGGACAGTGTGCAGAGCCGCCCGGCCACGCCTCCAGGTAGGAGCCAGTGGGGGGACATGCCACTGCTTCCGGGAGCTGCTTGAGGTAAGCGCCGCCTGAACCCCTGACCCCTTCCCATGCCCCAACATCCTGCCCCAGCCCTGATCCTCCTCCTGCACCCTTGGTCCCAGCCTTGAGCACCCTCCTACACCCCAAATACCTCAGCCCAAGCTCCACCTCACAGCCTGCACCCCTAGCAGGAGCCCTGACACCCCCCGCCCCGCATCCCAACCCCCTGACTCAACCTGGAGCCCCCTCCTGCACCCTGAACTCCTCATTTCTGACCCCACCCCTGAGCCTGCCCCCCCAACCAGAGCCCTCACCCCCTCTGCAACCCAACCCCAATTTCTTGAGTATTCATGGCCTGCCATACAATTTCCATACCCAGATGTTGCCCTTGGGCCAAAAAGTTTGCCCACCCCTGCACTAGACCACTAAACGGTGTCCCTTTAATAGTGCAGTGAATTGTTTATACCTGAGCTGTTGCTGATGCAAGTTTCATCCTTGGACTTTACACTTAAGATGTTAAATAGAATTTGTTTAATGGCCTGTCACTTCAAAGCCCACTCGAGCAGAGCAGCCACTGCTGATGCTGTCAGTCTGCAAAGCTGATTTCTCAGGCGCTTTTCTTTGAAATCGCTAGTGCGGGTGGTGTGTTGTGACACTGGAAATGAGCCCCTCTGGCCGCAGGGCAAGTCTTCCCCACACCCTGCCACTGCACCCAGTCCACACTGGTCCATTTCTGTACCAAAGGCCTTTGCCAACTAGGAAACGGACTGAGTCAGCTGCTGGATGGGAACTGCTGTTGGTCGCTCTCCGTCTGGGTTGGAGACAAGCTGATGGTTGAGAGAGGAAAAGCTCCTTCAATACCGTGACCCATCCAGTCACACAAGTCAAGTGACGCATTGATGCTGATGGATCTGGAGCCTTAGCCCCCTACTCTGAAGTGCCTTGCAAAGGGATGCAGATCAGCTCAGGCAGATGGATGGGGTGATCTAACAGGTCTCCCCCATTCCTGACTTCTAGAATAGTGTAGCTGGATGTTTTTTTAAAATGCTGCCTAGGTTCTTATCCTGCCTTCAGCCTCCTCGTATCAGAGCGCCATCCAGTCGTGCATTAGGTGACGTGACTGTCACATGGGGCTTGCCCTTGCTGTCATCCTCTCCCCAGGGAGATTTGAGTGCGCAGTGGCGTGTTTTGTTTTGGTAGGGTTTTGTTTGTTTTCAGATGTCCATGCTGCTCTTTGTTTGTCGAGAAGGCAGGTTGCATTGGAGTGCAAGGTGGGGAGGTTTCTGATGGTACTTAATTCCTGGTCCCTGGCTTGGACTGCGAGACAGGACTGCTGCCATCTGCCAGGAAGCACTGAGCTGGACTCTGCTCCCTCCTCATGCCAGCCCTGCTTGCGAGCAGTGACGTTAGCTCAGCAGAGCGCAAGGCAGTGTTGTACCTATCCGCGTTTGAGGCAGTGCACCCGCTCGCTCTGCCAGAGGCTCAGTGACACTCGAACTGGTGCTGGGCTGAAATCCGCCTCCAATCCTTGCCATCTGATAGGAAGGGGAAGGAATCCAGGAACCCAGCGAGAGACGCCCTCAATACACCTCACTTCTTGGGGCAGATTTCCCCTGTCCATGGCCTCCGTGGAAGGAAGACGTGTAAAAAAAAAAAAAAAAAAAAAAAAAAAACCCTAAACAGGGACTGAGGTGAACTCCTTTCAGGGGGGGAGGGGGGCTTGTCTAATGTTGCTAGAGCCCTATGGGGGGGGGGTTAGAAAGGGAGGGGGGGGGGGGGGGGGGGGGCTGGGGGTTGTGTGACGTGTACAGAGAAGGGAGAGTGAAAAACATGAAGGTCTCAGCTCAAGGCAAGAAAGGAAGGGGAAAAGGTGATAGAAGAGAAGGGAAGAGGCTAAGCAAAGGAAACCCAGCAAGCTGCATACACAGTGCGTGTTCCTGTCGGTCACCGAGTGCCAGCTGAGGAGACCCGTTGGGAGAGTCAGCATTGCCCTCTGCCGGCTAATCCAGCCTGCACCCCCAGAGCACGAACACTTCCAGGGGCTTATTGGGAGCACCATGAGCTGCAACGGCTGAGGCTCTTCAAGCCATCTGTGAGGAGCAGATAGTGGCGAGGCTGCTCTTAGAAAAGCTGCTTTCAAAATGGCTTGAGATGGAATGAATCCGTGAAAGCTGTTTCCTTAAGCCCTACTCGGTTTGCGTCTTTTCGGCTTTAGTGGAAGGGCCTTTCAACTTGTGCTCTGGTGAGGAGTGTGTTGGGGGGGCTGAATTATGCAGGCTTTACTACTCCTGAAGTCAGTAGCCGCTTGGCTTTATACAGGGAAGTGAAGCTCAGCAGAAAGTAATGAGGCCCAGTTCTTACTGCCTGCTGCTGGGTATAGGCGCCTCTCCCGAAAAACAAAGTGAGAGGAAGAAAACAGACTCCTGACTCAATACCGGTGTTGCAGGCAGTGCCGTACTTTACCATCTGACCTTGGCTTCCACCGCGCCCCCCAGCTGCAGATGCTGAAAGTCCATAACTTTTTAGAAGTGGGCAAGGGTGGGGGGAGCAGGTTAGAAAGGTTCCTTCTCCCCCTTTGTGGGTGTTGGTATCAGGATGGCAAATCAGCTGATGAGCTCCAAATTGGGTGTATCTACCGAAGGGCCACATGAGCGAGAGAGAGAATTGCTCTTTAGAACAACTGAAGAGAAGAACTTTAGAACAACTTGTTCAGGAAGTTTCAGCTGCCTTTTTTTTATATCCCTCTTAGCATACCACAGAATGAGCAATTAAGCGCTTTGCTCTGGCTATACTTCTCTAGACACTTAACTTGCAGGTCTCCTACTAGAGGCTGCAAATGGAGAGGCAAAACCAAAGTAGCAACTGAAAAACCAGTGTTGGCATTAATGGAAGATGGTGAGCAGAACATGAGAAATGGCCCTCAGTGGCTACAAGCATTCAGGCAGGGGGAAGGCGTTCCTACTTCCCACCGCCAGTTCGGTGTCTGAGAAACTGCACAATATTGTGTCCAAGTTGCTGAAGATGCCATCCAAGAACGTAGAGAAAAGGAGGTCTGCATGTTTGACCTATGGGCGGGTGTGTTGTCTTGTTGGAACAGAAAGTGATGCCACCCTAAAGCACACTGTGAACGTTCAAAAACTCTTCCACAACAATCACCAGTCTCACGGTTGACTGAAAAAGGATCATGGGCCTTGGGAGAATCTCAGGAGGACCATCGCTATGTTCAGCTACATAAGCATATAGAAATCTGCACTGAGTGCCAGGAGTACTCTAATGGAAACAGAACATGTCTTCCACAACCTTAGAATCTACTAAGCCACATCGTCTGTAGGCAGGTCGAAGGACGTTTGGGAGGGATTTCGTAGAGTCATTACCAGACTGGGACCCTACCTTCAGTCTTGGTGGAAATCTGGCTTGATCAAACAGAACTAGAGTCACGTTTCAGAGACACTGTGGAATCTGCCATAACTTAACAACAGAATTGATTCCAAAGATCATAACCTGAGCCCAGACCATGAAGGGGAGGTTGAAATCTGGCTGCTGGAACATAATTCTGTGAATTCCTTCGGTCAGTCTTAGGTGCTAAGAGAAGACCTGGTTGTCTATCCCACCTCCCAAAATGGCTGGACATCAGTACCGGTAAAATAGTGTAAAACAGGATAGCAGAATTCAAGACTTGACCATTCTTTGAGACCTGGCCTCCTGTCCAGCTCGTTTGGCCTCCCTCAGTCATGGTTTTAGCCCATTCCAATTGGCTTAGTCCAGACTTCATAATGGGCCAGGTGGCTTTGTTGGCGAGGACACCCCAGCTCATCTGACAGTAGTGAGGGCTATTGGGAGCAGTGGTGTGGTGCTGCTTCCCACCCCTCCCTGCAGCACAAACTCCTTACCCTTCCTCTGCGGACTTGCAGGAGAGAGCGCTCCCAGTTCCAGCTCTGCAGACGACTACAATGCACGGACGTGCCACTAGGTTGGACTGGCAGCATCATCTAGGTGTCGTGGGCTATAAATGACCCCCCCCCCCAAATGCTCAGTCTCTTGCAACTCATCTGCAGTATGTGTCTTGGGGGATTGGGAATGCCGCCTTCTCCAGTCTGGCCAGATGTTTTATTTGCTGCTCCACCTGGAGGAGAGCAGAGAGGAGCGTTGCCACAGGGGGAATGAATGTAGAAGCTGGTGAAGAAGACAAAGGAACCCTTGAAAGGGCTTTGGTGGAGTGTGAGGTGGGGACAAGCTGTAGGAGAAGTTATCCGCGGGTAAGAGGAGCAGGCTTTATGGAGCAGAGGAGAGTGCTGAAGGAACATAGTTGCAGGCTGCCCACGAGGTTCTCCTAATGCACCTGTCATGATATCTAGGAATCCTCATTCTAGTGTTTAGCTAGCTGGGTCTCTAGGTCATGGCAACAGGAGTATTCCCATGCCCTGTTCAGATGGTGATGGAACAGTTAGAGTATGCCAGGGAAGTGAAGAGCACTTCGCAGCACATCCACTCCCTAGTGTGAAATCCCTCATTAGTAGGACTTTAGTAGGGTTGTGGTGCTGTGGCTTTAAAAAAAAAAATGGGAGAAGGAAAAGCTTTGGGTTTCTGCAGACGTGTTCCTCCAAAATTCTCCTCTGTCATCGAGGCCTTATGTACCTAGGTTAATGGGCCACACTGGCTGGTCAGAGAACTAAAGTATGGTTTTCTGGTTAGACCAGGGAATGTGATCAGCAACTCGGACGTTAGAAATGGCAACAAACTAAAATAGCCAGGGAAGCACCGGGGGACAGGCGGGCTAATGGAGAGAGACAGAACCAGTCACTGGCTCAAAGTCAGCCCAGATCAGCAGAGAGTGAAAGCTGCTACCACTTTGCCAGGCACCCAGGGGATAAATATCCGTATCATTACAATCCTAGCGCGCTCAGCTCAGCCACACCTGGAGCAGGGTGACCGCAGACTCGCTCCCATCTTCTCCTTAAACACACTGATCGCCTACGTTTGAAGGGTTGGCCTGGCCTGGGCCCTGAGCCCCTCCTCCAAAGGGGAAAACCGAAGGGAGAGACGAGCGTGGCGGGAATGGAGATGGGGTAGGGGAGGAAAAGCCATAGCTGAAGGTAAGAACAGATGTTTAGTGGAAGGGCCCAATCAGAAATACCTTGAAGAAAGCAAAGGGTTGGGAAACACGGTTACAAAGAAACCAGGCTGAAGAAGATACTCTAATGTACAAGTGGGACCAGGGAGAGTAACTAGTGGTTTGTGTTTTTAAATCTGATTTAATTGTGGCTTGGATGTTCTCACGCCAAAACAAATGGGAACCCCCCTCCCCGCTTTCCCCAGGGAGGGAGCGCTGGCTGCTGTGTGCATCAGTCGCCATTAGGCAGCTTGAGAACCCATTCATTTTCCCTTTCACAAGTTGATAAGTATGCACTGCAACTGGCATGAATAGGCAGCCCCGCTGGCTGTGGAGGGAGGCGAACGAGTGAATGGCTTTGAAGCTGAACTTCCCACTGCGACATGATGCCCTGCGAGGTCAGGGCAGAAGCATGCTGGCAGGGCCATGCGAGGGCAAGCTTGCCCTGAGGCTGCCCACACCACTCCTGGGGATGAATAGAGCGCTCTAGTCTCAGGCCTGGCACCTCTCGCAGCGCTGAATTCACAAGAGAAAATGTACTTGCCTTAATACAGTCCCCAGAGCGAACATGCCAGCACCTTCTCAGGGCTGCAGAGCAGCGGATCTAAAGCGAGGGTGATGAGCTAGACAAAAGCACCTGCCCTGGCCCAGATCTCAGCGCTGAGAGCCCGTGGCCCATCCGTGGAGGGTCCGATTAAAGCGATGCCATTGCTACTGTGATGAAGCGCCTGTGTGAGGCTGGCTGTGGATTAAGGAAGAGCAGAGAAGTGCGTGGGCACACTGCAGAGCACGGTGCAGCAGCGTGTTACTAAATCCACCCAAAGCCGGCGCAGCCCTGCTCTGCCCTGGGGATGCCGACAGCAGGACGAGAGCAATGACCGTGGGCTGTAGATGGCGACCGGTGAGCCTGGCTGACCCTCGGCAGAAGCTCCGTCTTGCTAGGCTGCACCTGGAGGCTCCTGCCCACACTCACTGGCGATTTGGCGCCTGGTTTTGGGCCTCCATAAGAGCTTTGCCTTTGGGAATGACAGGCCTTTCCTGGGCTGAGAACTGGCCTGTGCTTTGTACCGGCCTTGCCAAAGGGGCCGATCTCATGAATAGGCTCTGAGTAATGGAGACAGACTTCTAAAAATTTCACATGAAGAGCTTTTGCCTCACCGTGATCCATTACCCAACTCCGCGCTGGCATGTGCTGGAGCCAAAGTTTTGGAACTTGGATTTGTAAAGTTAGATTCCAAACCTAATTTGCCTGCTTCAGTACAGTAGCCTGATATCCAAAAGTGCTGCGGCCCCATTCGGACCCTAATCCGAAGCCTCTTGGGGCCTGCCTCTCTTATGCTCCCCTGACTTCTCCCAGTTGAGGGCTTGAAATGCTAGACCAGCTGGCCTTGGCAGCTGCCTCTGACATCCGCACTAACCTCGATCAGAAACCTGAACAAACATCTGACATGATGTAGCTCAAACAATTCATCTACCTCCTAGAGGGCAAGGATCCCCCTGTCTCACCCTTAGACTGCCTGTCCAGGGGGAAATCAAACCCTATGAAACAGCAGTTTCTGCAGAGAAATTTGCCCTTTAGGAATTCCCATAAAATAAGCTGCAGAGAAACTCCAAGCAAATGAGAGAGCCACCATGAGTTCAGCACACACTTGAATAATTCAGTCTCTTAGAAATCCCCTGTATGTCCTGGAAGGCAAGAGCGCATCGCCCCTTCTGGATCTTCAGAGCAGCTTCTCTTGGGCATCTGTTTCGGGCATGTGTTTCAGCCATCTGGCCTTGAATGTAAGATTGGGCCCCAGCCATCAACTCTGCCCCACCCCTGGGATCCAGCCAGCCCCAACAGGAATGGCTAAAGGCGAGATTCCTCATGTGGAACTCTTTGTGCGAATGCTTTGAAAGCTTTACTGCTGGGGGGAGGAGAATACAGATTCTGGGAACTCCTAGGGCTCCAGTTAGACTTTCAGATCCTAGTTGGAAACTGGAGAGTCATTACATCCAAAGGAGGGCAAAGTTTATCTGGCAAACGCTGTTATTTGGGAGTCTTCTACCCACATTGCAATGCAAGTTCTTTGGACTCGTGATCTCCTCGCTGTTCAGTTAGCCCCTTTGGGGCAGAGATGGTCATGCTGGGGTGGAAGCTGAGGATTTTCTGGTCTGTCCATGGTGATCGTGGAAATAGTTTGGTAAACTCGAGTTGTTGTGAATTCAGCCCAGGTTGATGGTACCCGAAAGCCATTGCCCCTCTGACCAATTGCCCAGGGGCCTTTGGGAAAAGCTGGCATTCAGTCCATGCTCTAGTTGGGTAGGTGTCCCCATTGCAGAAACAACTGCCACGTGTGATACCAGCTGGGCCCCTTGTTAGGAGTCATGGCGGGAAGTTTAATGGAGACCAAGTGCCCTGGCTCATTGACATGGCTCCTTCGAGGCAGCTCTGAGTCCCCTGGCAGGGTCAGCGTGTGGGAATGCCCATGCTGTTCCTGCTGGGACTCAATGCATCTGGCACGCACACTTTGTTATTTGGAGCCCGGATTTGATGGCCTTTGGCTGTGTTGTAGCATATTCTAGTTTCTCAACATAGTAACTGCTGTGGCAGATCCCTCAAGTGCAGTGTCCTGTCAGATGCTTTAGAGGAAGGTTTAAGAAACTGCAATAGAGGCAGTTACGGGACAACCCACCCCCGGGAAAGCTTCCTCCTAACCCCCAGGAGATACAGGTTGCGTGTTTATATTACTTCCAAAAAGTCAGACCTAAGACTTGAGGCCACGTCTCTTAGCTTCCCAGCCAGTGCTTAACCCATCAGGCTGCAGTGCTGCCAACCCAGGCTATTCTAGTGATGCGTGAGGAGCTGGGGGCCAGGCTGTCAGTCACACCTGATCCCCGGGATCACAGCAGGTAGGAGGGGGTAGCCTGTTGCGGCGGGGCTGGGCAAGTCTGTGCTCCTCTGGCCTATGGAATCACACTGCTCAGTCTTTCACTTCATGCCCATGTCACGAGAGAGGAGGCGCAAACCCTGACACACCAGCCCTAGGGAGGAGCAGAATGATAAACCCAATATTAAAGGTTCTCTGGCCAGCAGATTTGAGTGGTACAATCCATGTTTTACACAGGCTCTGCTTGGTCCATCGCCGCCGCCCCCCTCCCCTCCCCCAATGCAGTGGGTTCCTGGTTAGCCAATCCATTAACTCAGCAGCTCCTGTCAGTTGTGGACTGTGTGAAATTGCTCCTTCGCTCTTACGTGTAGCTCTGAAAGACAGCAAGCGTAGGCAGCCGGGGTCACCTGCCAGTTGATGTGTGAAGAGGGGGTGCTGGGGCCAACCTTCTGGGCTGGCACAGCGCGGGGACACGTGCACACACAAACCACCGTCTTTGTGCCCCTGGTTTTCTGTGCAGCACTGACCGGGTCCCGGTGACCCTTAACCTCGATGGGATAGTGCAGGTGTTGGACTGCCACCTTCACGACTCAGCCACCGGGATGATGACCAGAATCGCAGTCCTGAAATGGCTGTATCACTTGTACATCAAGACGCCGCGGAAGGTAAGTCTGGCTTGTGAAACCATTGGTGCAATATCCTGCTCCCTTTGCGGAGCTGGGCTGGAGCTGCTTGGTCTCAGCCTAGTTATCGCTGACCACTTGTCTGTTGCAAAGCCAGTGCGTCTCCTGGCTCAGTGCCTCAGCCACGTTCTGTGACCAGCAGGGGGCACTGCAGGTAGGGAGGAGGTGCACTGGCAGAGTTGTCTGGTGGAGCCTTGGTTGCAATAGCAAGGAACGGCTGCCGAGCTAGAAGAACGGGAGTGCTTCAGTTTAGCATTGAGGTGCATTGGCAGACGTGGGGACCAGCCGCAGGGCTGGAGCTAGTGGGGTTGTCACTCCGGCAGAGTGCTGCACGCTTGGCTCTAGCTACCGTCTTTGTTCTCAACACCCATTAACCTGAGTCCTACCATCAGCTGAGGGCCTTCCTGCGCTCTTTCTAAAAGTGCCACTAGCCCAGCTGGGCTGCGATGCGTTGAAGGCGGCTCTAGCTGCAGAAAATGGTCCGTACAAACATGAGCAATACCCCGGCTTTCATCAAAGTGAGCCCTTCTGACATTAGGGACCTTAGTAGCACGGGTAGGCAAACTGCTGCTCCTGGGTGAGGCATAAAAACCCAGTCGAGCCTCTGCCCTGTTTCTGAACCAAACACTGAGCTTTGGGTTCACTCAGAAGTTACCTGTTCTGCTACCAGTTGTCACACCCTCCCAGCTCTTCAGACTCATGTCCCTTGCCACCACCTTCCCTGGGAGGAGAAGGCTGCCACAGACCTCCCATATGTACTTCTGTAGATCCGTTGGCAGGATTGCACTGCTAGCGAGAGGCCTCTGAAAATTCTGCTCTGCCCAGCGTCTCTGGGGTAGACCTGGGCTGGCTTCTCCCTTAAAGCCACATGTGGTTTCTGGGGCACTTCCATCAGGGCTGAAACTTCTGACTGCCTTTGCAGGTCGTTGGTTCCCACCGGACGCTGTGTAGGACTCCGCGGGCAGGCCAGCCTAACAGACATCGTGCTTGGCACAGGGGTTCTTCCCGTTAGACAGGCTGTGGGGGGAAGAGCGAAATGTCAGCAGGTTTGGAGAGGCGCCTGGGAAGCCCTTTTTGATCCGTCGCTCCTGACTTGCTGTAGCTGAGGTTCTATCAGTGGACTCGTTGCAAGGAGAGCGAGTGCTTGGGAGGTGGTGCTATAGATGAATTTAGATGCAGTCCCTATCCTGAGCAGCTTGGCTGGCAGTTACAGCACATCTGGGGTATGATCCAGGTGTGGGTATTAGAGCACATTGGGGCTTGGCAAGGATTTTCAAGAATCCTCTGGAGGAGAAGGGAAGGGGCTTGGCCTTTCTAGATTGCGAGCTCTCCCAAGAGAAGGTAGAGGGGAAGACACCCCCTCTTCCTTCCCCTGGGGTGCTGCCTACCATAGACCAATCCTGGTAGGACATGTCATAAGTTCTCTAGTGGGAGCAGCTGCCATCATTCACACTGCCTGCTGCACATCAGTTCTCGTTAACCATGTGTCTAATCAGACAGGAGGTGGAATCTGAATCGATGCCCTGGTGGCTGCAGCTCCTCATGAAGAGAAGCCCAAAAATTCACCCCCAAACTACCCATGGTTTAAATAAGAAACTCTTCACTTGTAAGTCTCTTCTGGCCTTTCCTCTCTTGGGAAGGGTAGGAAAGTGACAGTGTCCCACACTAGAAACTTGCCTTCTCATTACATAGGTATGGAATCAGCTCAGCAAACAAGCAACCGTGTCCTTCTGGGATTGTACTTGTTGGCCTAATAAGTTTGCTACTGATACTTTCACCCGAGCTACTGTTTCGATCCCTACTTCGAAGAGCTTGCTAGCTAGCTGGGAGGGGAATTTCCCAAGGAAAACTGAAAAATGCCTGCAAAGCTGCACTAGCCTGCACTGACGAGGACGGCTCCTGGTGTGTGGGAGGGATATTCCAGACTCTGTGTGACTGAGGCCACGTGTTTCTCTGGTTTCAGATGTTCCGGCATACAGACAGCCTCTTTCCCATTTTGCTATGGACATTGTCGGATGAGTCAGACGAGGTGAGTGTTACACCTCGTATACAAACCCCCTGGGCTGTGCTTGCCAGCTGTCATGCTCTCACCTTAGCTTCGAGCTAGCCCGGACCAGTGCACCAGTTCGCTGTATCAGCTCTTCTCTGGCTCTGCAGGATTGTCTAGCCCTTGTGGCTGCAGAGAGTTCCCTGCACGTGACCCAATTCAGTGTGTCTCACTGAGTCTACCGACAAACCCATTTCTAGCTGTAATTTCACCGACTCCCACAGTCAAGCCTGGGACGAACCCCGTGACTCCAGAGTGTGAATTTCTCTACTCCCCTCAGTGAGCTGCTCAGCCTAAAGCCTGGTGATAATGTTAAGGCCAGCTTGATCTGTTACTGACTGGCCATTAGCGGGTGGGGGGGGGGGTGTTGAGCACCCCTGCTGTCTCCCACACTGACCTGTGTGTGGGGGAGAGGAACCAAGTCACCCAGCACAAGGCCAACCTTGGTGAAAGGGCCTCCACCTGGTTTGCAGTTGGTTACTTGCTTGACTCTATTTGGTTTGCACTCTGCCCAGTAAAGGGTTAAGAAGGATAACTCATGTGCAGGAGCTAGCCCACTGCAATGTCCTAGCGGAGACCAGGCCCCTGCAGCTTTTACCACAAGGTAGCTAGGCGAGATCAACCCTATACTCGCTTGCCCATGGCTGGCCTGGCCTGGCTGCCTTGCAGTTCCTTCTCTCCACCAGGGGGTTGTAGCTGGATGGCTGATGTGTTGTGCTGTGGTTAAACACGCCTTTCATGGCAGTGCGGGTGTTGGCTACATGCAGTACCTGGCACTCAGCTGGTGCAGCCAGTATTTCATCAGTCAGACTCCGTGTTACATTTAGCTGCTTTCAATGGCCTTTCACTCAGAAATCAGACACTACCTCGTTATTTGTGCCTGAGGGGATCATGAGAGTGGGGCGTTTAGGCCTGGCTGGTGTGCTGCCGGCAGTGTGAGAAGGGCTTAGCAGCCAGCCTTGGGGTTGCGTTGGCCTGGTGTGCTGAGACTTTGACTAGCAACATGAGGCAGGAGCAGAGCTAAGGAGGGCCTTGCCCTGCCTTGTCGTGTGAATGGCAGGTGTCTCAACTTACCGTGTTGTTGCTTAATGGATGAGGCTCTAAGTCAGGGGTAGGCAACCTATGGCACGCGTGCCAAAGGCGGCACACGAGCTGATTTTCAGTGGCACTCACACTGCCCGGGTCCTGGACACTGGTCTGGGGGGCTCTGCATTTTAATTTAATTTTAAATGAAGTTTCATAAACATTTTAAAACCTTATTTACTTTACATGCAACAATAGTTTAGTTATAGACTTATAGAAAGAGACCTTCTAAAAACGTTAACGTATTACTGGCACGCAAAACCTTAAATTAGAGTGAATAAATGAAGACTTGGCACACCACTTCTGAAAGGCTGCCGACCCCTGCTCTAGGTTTAGAGCCATGCAACACAGACAACTAAACCAATATATCAGGGTAACCTGCTACTGCCAAGGGAATACAACAGCTGGCAGTACTGCCTGCAGTGGTAAGAACTGGGGCCTGGGTGTTGGACTCCTCAGTTCTATTTCTGACTCTGAAGCTGACCCCCTGGGACATTGGGAATGATGCTTTTTGCTTTGCTTCACTTCACTGACCTCTTGCCTGTAAAATTGGAATATTTACCTCAAGGCAGGGGAGGGCTTGGATTTTAACCTGGGTGAGTGATGCACTTTTGACATCTTTAGATGAATGTTTTGTTCTTGTCTGCCAGCGATTCTTCTTGAGCTGCTCCTGCTGCAGAGTTGATGACTCTGCACCTTGTAACAGGAGTGTGTGAGGTCTCTTCTGCCTGGCGTTTGCTGGGTCTCTCTGATGATTGCTGGGGAAAGACAGGGTTAACCTCTCACCTGTCAGCAAGAGTGTCTCTGCCATGAGCAAAGTAGGTGTCTGTATTCTAAAAGGAACATGCATGCTCCAGTCTTTGCTCCCTGCCTTGGGCCCAGCAATTGGGCCCTGCCCATCAAAACCTTCCATCCTTAAAGGTTTTTAAGGCCCACCTTGACAAAGCCCTGGCTGGGCTGATTTAGTTGGGGTTGGTCCTGCTCTGAGCAGGGGGTGAGACTAGATGACTCCTGAGGTCCCTTCCAACCCTGACAGTCTATGATTCTGTGGTCACTTCCTGGTGCTTGGCTTGGCATTCTGGAGGCACTTTGCTTCCTGTCTAACAAGATGCTCCCATTCCTGAGAGCACCTTGGCTTTTTCTTGTCTAGTCTCCATTTCCTCTTCCTTTTCTTTTCTCTGCCTCACCCTTCCCTGGTCCATTCTCACAGCCCCTAACATTCACCTCTTCCCCCTCACTACTTCATCAAGCACTTCCTGCATTCGACATTAGCAGATCTGGCAGTTACCATCGGAGGCCAGTAGCGTTTCTAACTTCTGATGCTAATGTTAGCTGTGTTAGAAGCCAGAAGTGCAACCGGTGTTAAATGCCTAATGCACATAGCCCTGCTAGTGGTCTTTGGTAGACTCATAGGCCAGACTTTCTCCGAGGACTAAAAATCGTGAAATACCAGCTTTGGACTGCATGACTAAGAAAGCAAAGTTGCCCAGCCTGGAATAAATCCTTGGTTAAGGGGATTGTTGAGGGATGGGGAAAATAAGTAATATCAAGCGAATGATTTGTACTTGCAAATCCAAGCGACTGCATGGCCGCATTTCATACCCTGCTGCTTATGAGGCAAGCATTTCCAAAGCATCCCATCTGCATTTGCAATGCTCTAGAAAGCCCATATCTTGCAGATACTCTGGCTTGGCAGGAAATTGCAATGAGTCATGTTACAATTGTTTCTTTTTAATATTTTAAAATAAGCAATGCAGAAAGGACCCCGGTGATGCATTTCCTCCATGTGACATAACTGGGAACGGCTCAAAAGTAATTTGAAGATGATTTATTTAATCCAGCCTATTTATGTAAATAGTTTTTTACTTAGGAAATCCGTAGAAGATTCAGTCCATTAAATAACACTGCTCCGCTGGCTCCTAACCTGCTTTGTTTGCTTCTTGCTGCAGTGGAAACGGGAATGCCCGAAATAGCTTTTTTTGAAGGAGTGGGAAGAGGGAGGAGATTGCTAACGTGACTGTGCAGTGAGGACTGGAGGGTAAGGGATTAGGATTCCGTTTCTGACACCGCCACAGGTGGCGCTATAGAGGCTCAGGGTAGCTTTTTCTTTAGGTCAGGGGTTCTCAAACTTCACTGCACCGCAACCCCCTTCTGACAACAAAAATTACTGCACGACCCCAGGAGTGGAGACCGAAGCCTGAGCCCGCCCAAGCCCCACTGCCCCAGGCCGTAGGGCCAAAGCCGAAGCCCAAGGGCTTCAGCCCCAGGCAGGGCACCTGTAACCTTAGCCCCACCACCCAGGACTGAAGCCCTTGGGCTTTGGCTTTGGCCCTGGGCCCAGCAAGTCTAAGCCAGCCCTGGCGACCCCATTAAAATGGGGTCGTGACCCACAGTTTGAGAACCGCTGCTTTAGGTTTACACCCTGCTCTAGACAATTTCACAGCAGCCATTTGTGAGCTCTGACTTGTCTGTAGGGTCTAGGTGAATCTGGAGCAGACGCACAGAGCCTTACCAGGGTATTCGTGGGGGTTTCTAAGTACGCTCGCATCGCAACATTCACTTTCACCTCGCCAGTGTGTTCTAAGGCCATGGGGGCAGGAATCTGGCACCTTTTGTTTATAAGGCTGCACACGCCGTGTGGTGCCACATCAAATGCACGGTCCATCAGTACATCAAATGCACGGTGTACTGGCTAGAAGCTTGAGCATTCTTCCTATTGCCCCACACTTCCCTGGGGGAGGTGGCCTGCGATGTGACACATTGGAGTGCAGTGTTCCCTCCCCGGGGGTACTTGTCCCCTCAAAGAGGAAGCAGCAGTGCTAGCCACTGATCCTCCAGGGGGTTAGAAATTGTCCTGCTAGCACACCCTCCAGCTGGTTTGGAGTGATCGTCCTGCGCTGGGCTGGAGCAGAAGGGACGTCTGGCTTCTGATGATCAGCACGTTCCTGTTAGTGTGTCTCGATGCCAGCCTGAAACACTACCTATAGTATAGCAAGGGGTCCATACAGTATTTAATGCCTTGCTGCTGCAGCCCAGTCCTCCTGAGCAGCTCCTAAATCACTCCCTGCGTGTTCCCAAGTGAGCTGTCCTAGAGGAAGGGAAGAAAGGCACTTGATGAGACAGTGAGGTAGGAGTTGATCATGTTATATGTTGTTCACCCCCCACAAGTTTGACTTACGAACCGGATTTGCCAGACCAGGTGTTCCCCACAGGACAGCGCCCAGTACCTGAGGATACCCCTTAGCTTGCTTTGTGTCTCATCTCTTCGTTCCCTCTCCCCACCCTGACCCAGCTCTCAGAATCCTGCTGAAAACAGGCAGTAGAGCAGAGCCAGCCAGGTGATATTCAGAGACGGTGCAGCCCCGAGTTAGTGGCGCTGTGACACAGAAGAACAACTTGGAATGAATTTGGAGCAGGAGATTCCCTTTCTGGAACTCCAGAGCAGCAGATACAGTAGCAAGCTGGGGAAACCACTGATCTAAAACCCTGCACAGTTTTGTCGTCGTAGGTGTCACTAGTTCAGCACAAACACTCAGTATTTTTCCTTGCATTTCTGCTCCTGTTCAGGCCGAGGGATTTTTTAACATGGATCAAATTTGATCCAATGTTGTCTCTAAATGATCTAAAATATTGTGTAGTAAAACCCAGCTTTTATGGAACTCAAGACTAATGGGTGTATTTCCATAAGACTACTTTAACTTCCACTGGAAATACATTTTTAAACATACCCATTTCCTTGCAGCATTACAGTGCAAACATTGCAGCATTATGCTAGGGCATGAAAACCTGACAGTGAAACGCTGTAAGTAGTGAAACAGATGAGTTTCATTGTCAAGCTGAGGAACACCACAAAAAGCAAATGGCTTAAAGCAGAGGAAAATGTATGTTTGATCTTTATAATGCTTCAGTTTAAATATACTGTTGACCTCTTTGATTGTGTCTTAGGCCTGGTCTACACTAGGCTTTTATGTCGACTTTAGCGCCGTTATATCGAATTAACCCTGCACCCGTCCACACCAGGAAGCCATTTAGTTCGACATAAAGCTCTCTTTAAATCGATTTCTGTAATCCTCCCCAACGAGAGGAGTAGCGCTAAATTCGACATGGCCATATCGAATTAGGCTAGGTGTGGATGGAAATCGACGGTAATAGCTCCGGGAGCTATCCCACAGTGCACCACTCTGTTGACGCTCTGGACAGCAGTCCGAGCTCGGATGCTCTGACCAGCCACACCCCCGGGAAAATTTGAATTCATTTTCATTTTCCTGTCTGGGCAGTTTGAATCTCAGTTCCTCTTTGGACATCGAGGGGAGCTCAGCAGCAGTGGCAACTATGCAGAGCTCTCCAGCAGAGATGGCCGTGCAATCCAATAGAAAGAGGGCCCCAGCATGGACTGATCGGGAAGTCTTGGATCTCATCGCAGTGTGGGGCGATGAGTCCGTGCTTTCAGAGCTGCGCTCCAAAAGAAGGAATGCTAAGATCTACGAGAAGATCTCCAAAGCCATGGCAGAGAGAGGCTACAGCCGGGATGCAACGCAGTGCCGCGTGAAAATCAAGGAGCTGAGACAAGGCTACCAAAAAACCAAAGAGGCTAACGGACGCTCCGGATCCCAGCCCCACACATCCCGTTTCTACGAGGCACTGCATTCCATCCTGGGAGCGGCCGCCACCACTACCCCACCCCTGACCGTGGACTCCGAGGATGGGATATTGTCCGCGGCCGGTTCCTCAGCGGACGGGGAAGAGGAGGAAGGAGATGAGGAGGACGAGGCAGTCGACAGCGCTGGCACCGCTGATTTCCCCGACAGCCAGGAGCTCTTCATCACCCTTACCGAGATCCCCTACCAACCGTCCCCATCCCTTACCCCGGACACAGAATCAGGGGACGGATCAAGCAGTAAGTGCTGTAAACATGTAAACATTTATTTAAAACAGAACGGTAATATTTATACTATTAACAATGTACATTTATAAAAGTTCTGTAAACTAGTAAAAAAATAATCAGGTACAAAACAGGAATATTAACAAAGGTAACAAATGGGTTTTCATGATTTCTCTGTCTTAGGCTCTTCTCAATTTAGTCCCAAGTGTTTTAAAAAATTTTCACAATGTCCATTACTCCATGATTCCCAGGCCCAAGACGCTCCACTCCATAGTCCCAGTGCACCTACGCGAAAATCCGGTCAATGTGGCCGGGGATCGAGGAGAAATCCTCGTAGGAGAACTCCTCGTAGGTCTCGTGGAGGTAGAGCTCAAGCCTGTTGATCAGGTTCCGGGGTAGGGCGATCTTAGTGGGCCCTCCGTGGTAGCAGACATGCCCCCTCCACGCCACAATCAAGTACTCCGGGATCATGGCCCGACATAGCATGGCGGCATACGGCCCCGGTTTCTGCATGCTTTCCCGCAGCATGCGTTCTCTCTGGGTGTCCGGGATCCTCAGAAGGGTGATGTCGCTCATGACGCCCTGCTTTGAATTAGGGAGGGGAATGTTAGTATTGGGACTGCTTTACAGCCACGCGGTGGAGGGAGAGGGGCAGCATACAGGGATCTTTCCCTGGGACAGCCGCGAGGGGGTGGGACAGGGGCAGAGTTGATGCTGTCCTGATTGCTGGCAGCAGAGACTGGCATTGCTTTCAATGTGAAAGGAGGCCAGTGCTACTGCTGGAGTTTTAAGCAGCCACAAGTCTGCGGCTTACCATTATTGCCCGCTCCAGAAGTTCAGGTCTCCAGCCACAGTTCTCTGAACACTCCAAGACCTCCGCAAGTCCACAGGCACTGAAGGCGACGGCCGAAAATTCGACCTTGTCCTGAGTGCGCATGTGAGAGGTTCAGTGCATGGTCTTGTTCACAGAGAAAGACTAGGTTCTTTGTATACAATTTCATTTATCTGTCTCAGGAATTCACTCCCTTTTTAAAATTCACACAGACACATCTGCGACTGTCTCCCAACCCAGCCTGTCAGCACACTCCCAGAGGCTAGCGCAGATTAGGCGGAGGAAGAAGAAGACGCGTGAAGACATGTTCACAGAACTAATGGGCTGCTCCCGAGCCCAGGCAGCCCAGCAGACACAGTGGAGGGAGAACTTGTCACAAATGCACCGAGCAGTCATGGAACGGGAGGAGAGGTGGCGTCAGGAGGACCAACAGGCTACTGAAAAGCTGCTTGGACTAATGAGGGAGCAAACGGACACGCTCCGGCGCCTTGTGGATGTTCTGCAAGACCGGAGGCAGGAGGACAGAGCCCCGCTGCAGTCTATCTGTAACCGCCCTCACCCGCCACCAAGTCCCACACCACCCTCACCCAAAGTCCAAAGAAGGAGGGGCGGCAAGGGCCGTTAAAACTTTCAATCAACCCCTGCAGACTGCTCTAGCAGTAGAAGGCTGACATTCCCCAAAATTTCATAAGTCCTTTCCTACCCACCTCACACAAGCCCCCGTCCAAGTTTCACCCCCCACGTTTCATGTCTGGTTCGCAATAAAATGTTTGTTTCTGTTCATTACTGTTTCAGTCAGGTTCTTTTGAGGGAGAGTCTGTCTGGAGGGGGGGAAGGGGCTTGGTAATTGGACAGGACAGTGACCGCACTGTGTATGTGTCCTGATGCTGGACCTGAC
>NW_020664517.1:1873746-2070390 GCF_002925995.2 Terrapene triunguis | reverse complement strand
CATGTTCTGGGGGGGGGGGGGGTTGCTCTGTTACTTTGTGGTGGGGGAGGGCGGTTACAGATCTTATGCAGCGGTCCTTATCCTGGCTCACAGATCCACGCAGCAGGGGATCTGTAACCCTACCCCCCCTGCCAGAAAGTCACATAGCCGACACATACACACAGTCCCCCCCAGGAGTGCTGGCAGGCTCCATTGAAATAACCAGTCCACCAGTGCGGAGCCTGTCATTCCGGGAGTTTAGAAGCATCATTTGCATCAGAACACTAAACCCGCCCCCCGCCACAGTCTGCGTCCCCGGTTTAAAATATTCCCGCGAAAACAGCAATACAGACAACGGTGTTCATTAACAAAATCGAAATGATTTTATTTTTTGGGAAGGGGAAGGGGGTGAAGGGGGTATGTAACTGGAGAGGATAGTCAAAATGAACTGGGTAAAGAAACGGGGGCAGGTTCAGCTTTTCTGTCCACAAACTGAAAAGTCACTGGTTGCCCTGCTCACTCAGGAACCTAGCTTTCAAAGCCTCCCGGATGCACAGGGCGTCCCGCTGGGATCTTCTAATGGCCCGGCTGTCTGGCTGGACGTAATCAGCAGCCAGGCTATTTGCCTCTAGCTCCCACCCCGCCATAAAGTTCTCCCCCTTGCTCTCACACAGATTGTGGAGCACACAGCAAGCTGCAATAACGATGGGGATATTGGTTTCACTGAGATCACAGCGAGTGAGTAAGCTTCTCCATCTCCCTTTGAGACGGCCAAAAGCACACTCCACCACCATTCTGCACTTGCTCAGCCGGTAGTTGAAGAGTTCTTTTTCTGTGTCCAGGGCGCCAGTATAGGGCTTCATGAGCCAGGGCATTAGCGGGTAGGCTGGGTCCCCGAGGATGACTGTAGGCATCTCCACATCCCCAAGAGTTATTTTGTGGTCTGGGAAGTAAATACCTTCCTGCAGCCGTCTAAACAGACCAGAGTTCCTGAACACGCGAGCGTCATGAACCTTGCCCGGCCATCCGACGTAGATGTTTGTAAACCGTCCCCGATGGTCCACCAGTGCTTGCAGCACCATTGAAAAGTAGCCCTTTCTATTGATGTACTGGCTGGCCTGGTGGTCCGGTCCCAGGATAGGGATGTGAGTCCCATCGATAGCCCCACCGCAGTTTGGGAATCCCATCGCGGCAAAGCCATCTATGATGACCTGCGCGTTTCCCAGGGTCACTACCTTTGGGAGCAGTACCTTGACGATTGCCTTGGCTACTTGCATGACAACAACCCCCACGGTAGATTTGCCCACACCAAAGTGGTTCGCGACTGACCGGTAGCTGTCCGGCGTTGCAAGCTTCCAGAGGGCTATGGCCACTCGCTTCTGGACAGTGAGGGCTGCTCGCATGCGGGTGTCTTTGCGCTTCAGGGCAGGGGACAGCAACTCACAAAGTTCGAGGAAAGTCCCCTTCCGCATGCGAAAGTTTCGCAGCCACTGGGATTCATCCCAGACCTGAAGCACTATACGGTCCCACCATTCCGTGCTTGTTTCCCGGGCCCAGAATCGCCGTTCAACAAAATCCACATGCCCCATTGCCAACGTCATGTCCTGGGCGCTGGGGCTCGTGGTTTCTGACAGCTCTGTGCCACTCTCCGACTTCAGGCTCTCACGGCGGTGCCGTAGCCTCCTCGCCCGATTTCTCTGCATCTGCCTCAGGGAAAGGTGTATGATAAGCTGCGAGGTGTTGAGAACGGCCACAAGTGCAGCGATGGTCGCAGCGGGATCCATGATCGCAGTGCTGTGGTGTCCGCGCTGTCACTGACCATAAAAGTGCGCGAACTGATTTCCCGCCGGCGCTTTCATGGAGGGAGGGAGGGCGTTAGTGACGGACGGATGACGACAAATTTTTTTTACCCAGAAGGCATTGGCGGCTCGACCCAGAATTCCGATGGGCAGCGGGGACTGCGGGAACTGTGGGATAGCTGCCCACAGTGCACCGCTTCCAATATCGACGCTCGCCCCGTTAGTGTGGACTCACAAAGTCGAATTACTGTCCTTAGTGTGTCCTTAGTGTGGACACACACGTTCGACTTTGCAATATCGATTCCACATATTCGATTTAAGTAAAATCGAATTACCCTCGTAGTGTAGACATACCCTTAGAAACCTGTTCTTCAAAAATGATTAAAGCTTTTAAACTCCCATTGTAACACCGTTTCCTAATTCACCCGAACAAGTAACTTCATGCCTGACGATGCATATGCTATATCTTTTCACTTAAAATTTTTGCAAAAACAACGAGGGGTCCGGTGACACCTTAAAGACCAACAGATTTATTTGGGCATAAGCTTTCCTCGGTTAAAAAACCACTTCTTGAGATGGAAAACCTCACAGGGGTTAAAGTTACATTCTTCTTCGAGTGCTTGCTCATGTTCATTCCACGTTAGGGGTGTGTGCGCCCATGTGCATGGTCATCGGAAATTTTTACCCTGGGCTGGCTCTGGAATCCCGTGCTCATGTGCCGGTATATTGGGCCCTGCTGGCCCCGTGCCCTCTCAGTTCCTTCTTTCCGCCAGTGATGGTTGTTGGAATGTACCTTGCTTTTGTGAGTCCCCTAGTAGTTTATTTTGCTTGGACTCTGAGGGACAGCTGGCTAAAAGCCCTGTTGACGGAGGCTGCCCTGGGCCCCGCGTTGGAACTCTGCTGCTCCGACTCGGCACTGAGCACTTCGGCATCTGTGCGGACTGCTCCACCGGCACTGGGACCTTCCCGGCGCCACTCCCCTTCTCCTGTGCCTAAGAGGAGGCATAAGAAGTCGCGGTCCGACGGAGGTCGTTCCATGGCACCACGTACGGCTACCTGGGAGTCCCTGCAGGAGCAGAGACCTGTGCAGGGCCGCTTGTCTTCCCTGGAGCCTCATCTGGCAGCGGTCAGTTCGCCTAGGGCACCGAGACCGAATTGGGAACCACCACCAACTCCCAGGAGTGGTTGGGACCCACAATGTTTCCTGGCCCCTTCAACACCGGAGGCCTTTCGGGCTGCAAGAGACTTGATGTCTCTCCCTGTGCCACCCACGCCTCGATACCCAGGCCCACCCTTGGCAGGCTCCTCAAAGGGGGTTCTCTAAAGAGAAACCCGCAATGAGACCGCTAGCTGCACCTCTGACATGGCGCTGATCCTCAGCCCAGCACTCCCCATCACCATGTCGTCGCTCAGTCTCTGCCCTCCCAGCACCGTGAAGTACATCGCGGGCACTGAGACACCAGTCACCGACCCCGCGGTGCCGCTCCCCAGCCAGCCACAGCTATCAGCACGCGACCGCTTCAGCTCCACCCTGGTCTCCTAGGGAGGAGTCCTCCTTGGGGTCTGAGAATAAGTCCTCCCCACCCCCGAGGCATCGCCGGCACTGCTCTTACGGGCTGGAGCCTGCGGCAGGCCCGAGGTCAGGTCCCTAGCCACCCACTCAATGGACACATCAATGGGTGTATTGGACTTCTTGGAGGTGCCCTCCCATGCTGGGCTCGTATTCTCTCCAGGCACCCTTGGGAGTTTCCAAGGGCCAAGCCATGGCTGCGGCACCGGAAACTGACTCAGAACCAGATCCTGGCACCGAGACTCCGGCAGCGTCTGTGTAGTCGAGGAAGAATCAGCCTCACTGTCTGTGGCTGCCTCCTCGTCCTCTTTCCCGAACCTGGCGGTGGCTGGACCAGCTAACCTTCTGCCGCCTGATGATTTCCGTGTCCGCCAGGAGCTCCTCGAGAGGGTGGCCTCCACCCTGGGTCTGGAGATTGAGGAGCTCAAGGAGCTGTCCGACAGCCTGTCCGATATCTTGGCTGTAGTGGTCCCATCAAAGGTGGCTCTACCAGGGCATGATGGGGTGCTGAAACTCGTCAAAGCACAGTGGCAAATGCCATCCTCTCTGCCCCCAACATCAGAGGGTAGAGAAAAAGTACTATGTCCCGGCCCAAGGGTTCAAGTATATGTATTCCCACCCTCCCCCTGGGTCACTGGCGGTCTCGGTTGCCAATGAACGGGACAAACGGGGCAATCCTAGCGCAACCCCTATAAACAAGGATGCTAAAAATCTTGATCTTTTCGGAAGAAAAGTTTATTCTACAGCCAGTCCCCAGTTACGTATCGCCAGTCAGCAGGCGCTGCTGGGATGGTACAGTTACAACACTGGGACTCGATGGCCAAGTTCAAAGACTTTCTACCCCAGGAGGGCAGGGCACAAGTTCTCAGTCATCTTGGAAGAGTGCAAAGCAGTGGCCAGGGCCTCTTTCCAAGCAGCGCTGGACGCAGCCAATTCTGCAGCGCGGTTGATGGCGTTGGCTATTACTACGAGATGCAGTTCGTGGCTACAGTCCTGCAGGCTGTCGAACGAGGTACAACTCTTGATCCAGGACCTCCCCTCGAGAGCAACGCCCTTTTTTAGCAGCAGGCAGACACTAGGCTGAAGGGCTTGAGGGCCACCCTGCGCTTCCTTGGGTTGTACACACCTCAGGCCTCTAAGAGGCAGTTCCGGCCGCATCCGCCACTGCCTGGATACTGTACTCTGGCCTGTCTCGGCAGAGCTCATACAGGAGAAGAGATGGGTTATAAACACCGTCACTCTGCCACATCTTCCTCAGCCCCTCAGCTGGGCCCCCTTCGCCACCAAGGTGGTCTGCGGCAGTCATGTTGATGGTGCACCCGAGGGCAATGCACTGGACTTGCACCTGGATCCAGCCGCCCTTTTATTTTTGAACCAGTTATCCCCGTTCCTTGCTGCATGGGCCCAAATCACTTCAGACCACTGGGTGCTCAACACCATAGCATCTGGGTACACCCTATAGATTTCCTCCCCCTCTCACCCCCCTTCACCGCCCCTCTTCAGGGACCCTTCTCACGAGCGACTTCTCGTCCAGAAGGTGGAGACCCTCCTACGGATAGGGGCCATAAAGGAAGTTCCTCAAGATATGAGGGGGAAGGAATTTTATTTCTGATATTTCCTAGCCCTGAAGGCCAAAGGGGGCTTCAGACCCACCCTAGACCTGCGTCACCTCAGTAAATATCTCAAGAAGTTGAAGTTCCGCATGGTCTCCCTGGCCATCTCCATCCCCTCTCTGAATCCAGGAGACTAATACGTTGCCCTCAGTTTAAAGGATGCCTACTTTCACATTTCTATTTTCCATGGACACAGGAGATACCTCCATTTCATAGTGGGCCAACGTCATTACCAGTTTACAGCACTTCTCTTCGGACTCTCTTCCGCCCCAAGGGTCTTCATGAAAGGTATGGCGCTGATGGCCGCTTACCTGAGATGTATAGATTTACGACTGGCTCATCAGAGGCAGATCACAGGCGCAGGTTTAGCACAGCCTCAGTCTGGTGCGGGCCACTTGTCAGGATCTGGGTCTACTCATAAATGAGCAAAAATTAACTCTTACTCTGGTTCAGCGGATAAAGTTTATGGGGGCAGTGCTTGATTTTACCCAGGACAGGGCCTTTCTGCCAGAGTCATGGTTCAAGGCCATGTCGGACTGTATCACCCACGTGAGAATCCACCTGCTCACAACTACACCGGTATGCCTCAGGTTGGTGGGCCACATGGCAGCATGCACTTACGTGGTCTGACATGCCCGCCACATCTGACTTTGGTTTACGCTTCTGGCAGACACAATCTGGATCTCATGGTCACAGTTCCACTGCACATTCTGTCATCCCTGGCGTGGTGGAGAGACCCACACGTGGTGTTGGAAGGGACCCCCTTTGCAGCCCTTTCCCTGGCAGTGACCTGGTCTCCGATGCTTTGGACTTAGGGTGGGGAGCCCACCTCAACAACCTCAGCGCACAAGGCCTCTGGTTGCGGGAAGAACGTTCCCTACACATAAATATCAGGGAACTCAGTTTGATACGCCTGGCCTCCAAGGCGTTCTTTCCCTACACGAGAGACGGGGTGGTCCAAATTCTAACAGACAATACCACCGCGATGTTCTACATCAACAAGCGGGGGGGCTGCTAGTCAGCCCTGTGTCAAGAGGCTCTGAGGTTGTGGGACTTCTGCATACAGCATGCCATTCATCTTGTGGTTTCGCACTTCCCGGGGACAGGCATGCCTTATCAGATCTCCTCAGCAGGTCCTTCTTGTCTCCCCACGAGTGGTAACTCCACCCAGAGGTGGGGAACTCTCCGGGAGGATCTGTTTGTGTCCAGGCAGAACAGGAAGGGTCACTGGTTCTCCTCGATCCGCGGGCTCGACAGAGGTTTCCTGTCCGCCGCCGCCTTGTTCCCTTGGTTGGGGGCACTGATGTACGCTTTCCCACCAATACCTCTGGTGCACAGGACCCTCTTGAAGATCAAGCAGGCCAGGGCGAAGGTGATCCTGATAGCTCTGGCATGGCTGCACAGCACGGGTTCAGCACGCTGTTAGAGCTCTCGAGGCAACGCTCTTGGAACTCCCACTCTGGCCGGACTTGCTGTCCCAGAACCATGACCGTCGTCTGCACCCGAACCTAGCATCCCCACACCTGACAGCACGGCTGCTGCATGGCTGAATGCAGAGGAGCAGGCATGCTCAGCACAAGTGCAGCAGGTCCTGATGGGTAGCAGAAAGCCCTCTGCTAGGGTGACCTACCTGGCCAAGTAAAAGCGCTTTACATATTGGGCCTCGGACCAGAATCCGTCTCCTAGACTGCCTGTTGCATCTCAGGCACCAAGGTCTGGCGCTGTCATCAATCAAAGTTCACTTGGTGGCTATCTCAGCCTTCCATCCTCCAGTCCAGGGTAGATCTGTCTTTTTCCCATGATATGACATTTAGATTTTTGAAAGGTCTGGAGCGACTTTATCCTCAAGTTCGTGACCCTATCCCACCATGGGACAAGAATCTGGTACTGTCAAGGCTCACGGGCCCCCCTCCGAGCCGTTAGCTTCATGTTGTCTGATGCTCCTCTCGTGGAAGGTCTCCTTCCTGGTCGCAATCGCTTCAGCTCGCAGTCTCTGAAATTAGAGCGCTCACATAGGAACCACCCTACCCGGGGTTCTACAGCTGCAGTCTCACCCAGCTTTCTCACCAAAGGTGGTGGTGCACTTTCACAATAATCAGGACGTGCTCCTCTTTCTGAAGCCTCATAAATCAGGCGAAGAATGTGGGTTACATACCTGGACGTTCGGCGGGCCTTAGCCTTCTACATCGAGAGACCAAGACTCTTCCATAAGTCAACACAGCTCTTTGTTGCAGTGGCAGATGATGAAAGGTCACCCCGTCTCCTCTCAGAGAATCTCCTTGTGGATAACGGTCTTCGTCGTTTTGTTATGAACAGGCAAAAGTGCCACCACCGGCGATTGTGATTGCCCAGAGCGCAAGCCTCATCATCAGCCTTCCTGGCGCAGGTCCCGATTCAAGGCATCTGTAGAGCTGCTACCTGGTCTTCTGTCCGCACCTTCGCATCCCATTACGCCATTACCCAGCAGGCTCGGGACGGTGCTGGCTTCGGCAGAGCAGTATTACACGCCACACGACAGTTAACTCTGAGCCCACCTCCGGGGATACTGCTTGTGAGTCACCGAACATGGAATCGACATAAGAAAAAACGGTTACCTGCCTCTTGTAACTGTTCTTTGGGATGTGTTGCTCGTGTCCATTCCTGACCCGCCCTCCTTCCCTGCTGTCAGAGTTGATGGCAAGAAGGAACTGAGAGAGCACAGGGCCAGCGCTGCCCAAGATACCGGCGCATGAGCTCAGGGCTCTAACGGGCACCAGAGCCAGCCCTACGGACACCCCTAGGGGAAACCTTTCCGATGACTGTGCACGCAGCGCGCACACCTGACATGGAATGGACATGAGCAGCACATCTCGAAGAACAGCTACGTGAGGTAGGGAACTGTTTTTTCCTGGTTCAAGAGTCTAAATGCTCTTCCCACCCCCCCATCTTAAATGATCTGTTCAGGTGAAAGTGGCAGACTTAAAGTTCAGGGATAGTCTGAAAAACAATTCTGTGGAAATGACATTGCTGAGTTTCTTGTTTCTCTCACTGACTCCAGATGAAATTTGCTCACTTTACAAGCAAATGATATCTATTTTTTCTTCCCGCATAACTAAAAGCATTGCACCCTCACTGTGGGGTGGGAGTCTGGCTGGGACATGTTCTTTCTGCCTAGTGCATCATCACTAGCAACGAAGGTTCTGAAATCTGGAACTTGGATGAGTTAGTGTGTTTGAGATGTGAGTCTGGATAGAATCAGATGTCACATTGACTTACCCAAGGCCACAGAAGGAATGTGATAGAACAAGAATTTTGATTCCCACCCAGTCTCAGATGCTCACCCTTCTAACAGAGAATATTTCCTACTTCTACTTGGTTTTACTGCTATTAGAAGTAAAGAGACTTCAAAAGGAAGCTGTGTAACGTGTGGTTAAAATGACTTTGTAAAGACCGCACTTCTTGTTCAGATCTTCTCCCTGTGTATTCAGAGCTATAGCCAATCCTTGTGTGAATAAAGGCACATTCTTACACCGATCACTACAGTTTCCCCACCCATAAAATAGGGATGGTGCCCACCTCCTCCCTGGGCTGCTTTGAGGGTTAGTGCTTAGATCGCTTGGAACATGAGAATTACTCAGTGCTAAATTATTCTTTTAAAATTCATCAGCCTAATGCAAGCCAATTGAGTGGGCATCAGAACTGAGGAGAAATCACAAAGTGAATGATCCCAGTGTGGCATGAGGACGAACTGGCTCCAGTTCTCTTCCAGTGAGGAGCAAGGAGAAGATACAGGTATCTCAGACAGTACCTACCTTTTGGGTCAATGAAGCCTGCTGTTAACTGAAGTGCCAAGTCAGTAGATGGACTGTGACAGCCATTCTGAATGGCTCCCTCAGAAATCCCCTCCAGCGTGGGCATGAGTTCCCAAAGAATATCCATTCTTTCTCATGAAGCAACCAACCATTCTAAAGGAGAGAGGGCATTGGAGGCTCCAGGGAGAACACGGTTACTTTTGACGAGCCAGTTGGTAGTCAGTTATTTGCGTGGGTGGTGTGGTTGATTTAACATTGCCCCAGATTTCCAATATTCACATCTGGGGAGGGAAAAATAAACCTGAGGACTTGTCATGTAACTTTCAGCCAGCTGATAAAAGGGTGGTGCCACTCGTGCTGTTAACGTTAAACCTGAGGGGAGGGGAATTCCTGATGAGTGATGGAGAATTCCGGATTTTGCTAAAGTTTGTCCCCTGCCCACACTCACCCTAACCCTGACCCCGCTCCCCTGTGCTGCTAAGCTCCCCACCACCAGCCAGCCTCCCTGCATGCGTCTCTGCAGCACTGCAGGGTACAAACCTTGGTGCACTGCCTGCCCTCTGGGATGGGCTTGGGCAGTAAAGCCCAGAGAATTTCTCCCAGTGCGGCACGGATTGCAAGCACAATGACGCTAAACAAAAACTTTTGCCAAAGTGAATGGCTCTTTGTTCAGGTTGCTGTTTAGTTTTGCTCTGTTGGTTTTAGGCCCATTGTGCTGCAGCTCTAAGCTTTCAACTTGCCATGGCCAAAATATGGGACCCCATGTGAAGCAAAGAGCATAAAATAAAGGGCGCACCAAAAAGAGAGTACAGGGAACTTAACATGACCTGAGATTCACTTCCTTACTCCTTTGTTCTAGCCTCCGATTCAGCTTTATTTCTTACAGAGCACCCAAAGTGCAGTAGGTGCTTCACAAGCAAGTCTGCCAACCAGAATGCCTGCCCCAAGGCACCTAAATCTGTGGGGTGGGGGGGTCGATGGGCCCCAATAGCAAGTGACTGATCAGTGAAGCTAGCATGTGGGGCTTGTTAATTTCTCATTTGTATAGACAGCCTGTATGTAAATGCCTGGCTTTCTAAGTGTGATAACGCCTTGTCTGTGTGAGAGGGAAATCAACATAGCTTCTGCTGGAGCGAGATGGCACAGCTGATACAGGTCTGATCTGCTCTGTACAGTAGCTTCCTCCAGGCCTGGGGCTGAATGCTGACAGCTTGGCATTCTAAACTGAACGGTGTGGTGTTTACCAGCAAGGCGAGGAAGGGACACGTACGTACGTGTGTGTGTGTGTGTGTGACTTTTGTTGTAATTGTATTTGGTGGCAAAACTTCCCTGGGAGTATTGCGCTCATTAGAGACTGAATTTGGGAGGATATTTGCTTTCAAGGAGGCAGGGAGGCCAGCTTTGCTGTTTTTAAGGGGGAGGGGGGTGAATGCAAAGAAATTCATTCAATCAAATGTAAGTTGGATCCTGGAAGATGTTTGCAATCCAATTTGATGCACCTGCAAGCAGCACTTCCGTATGGGATTCCTGATGGAAGCGGTTGTGGTGATGCCCTTTCCCAAGACCCCACACTCGCTGAGACCGAAGGGCAAAGCAAGGGCACTGGCAGGAAAGCTGTGCATGAGCCTCTAGTGATAGAGGAGTGGCCCAGGTGGAAGACATGACCAGGAAGCTGCCAGCTGGCCCAAGCCTTCTGTGCCAGTAGGGCTGCAGTTATTTGAACAACAAGGCAGCCAGGCACCCTTCCCCCACCCCGCCCAGAAGGGGGGTATATGCTCTCCGTTGAAACTTCTGGGGATGTTACTTCGGCCTGTAAACGGGAGATTTCAGCAGGTGCCGATCATTGCATGTCTTAAAATGAGCTGCTGCAGCCGGTGGGGTGCCCTTTGGTGTCACTTACCTAGTCATGGTGTCCTTGTGTTTTGGAGACAAGGCAGGGTCTGCTGGTTAAAGCGTGGCATTGGGACTCCGGCAACCCTCTTTCTGTTCCTCTCCCACTGGCTCTGTGCTTTGAGGCACAGAAAGGTGAGGCAGTTTCTCCACGTGTACATTGAGGATGTGACTTGCCTATAACAAGTATGAATTCACTGGCTTGTCTAAGCAGCCCTGAGATCCTCGGCTGGGCGGAGCAGAAGGGTCAAGTACTGTCAATAGCTGGTGCTCCAGCCTTCCAGCTTCTTGCTGTCCCACGCCAGACCCATCTTTGTGCTGCTGCCTAGCCCAGCGCACGATTTCCCTGGCCCGTCCTAAGATGGAAGCAGCCTTTGCTCAGGCCCAGTGCCTGTGGTCTGTGGCAGGCTCCCTCTTGTGACTGGTCACATGCTGCCCTGTATCAGGAGGAGGGGTCTGGGAGAAAGACAGGTGTTTGCAGATGGAAAGTCAAAGTGGCTTTTAGCAAGTCTTGCTCTCTTGTCCCTCTGTTCCTCAGAGGTTACTCATGCTGATTGACATGTTGCTTATTCATGTGACACTGTAGGGATTATGCATCCTGCTGTGTCTCCTGCAGAGCAGAGCAGTGCAGGGCGGGCAAGGTCTGACCCCTCCAGGCCACCCTACAGTTCAGATGTCTGTTCTGTTGTAGAACCCAGACATCAATGCTGGTGGTTGCAGTGCATTCGTGCCCAGCCTCTGTGGTGCTCTGTGCACCATCTGGCATCAGATGGGGTGTGAAACTTTCTGTGCACTAATTACACGTTTCTAAAAATCTGCCTCAAGTGATCTGGGCACCCATCCTGAGAGATGACAGGTCTTTCAGTGTTACAAAATGGCTTCAGTCCTGTTCAGTTTGCCCTTGGCCAGCTACCATCATCACTCTCCTGAAGGGCTAAAGGCTATTGCTGCTTGATGTTGAGAGAATGTATTGCCCGGATATGGCCTCACTGCGTTATGCATTTCAGCCCTAGTGCCCTTCCTTGCGCATTCGCTGTCCCTCTGTATAGCAGGCTTCAGTTTCAGAGAGTTTGAGCGGAGCAAACTCATGTGCGTTTCTGCATCAGACTTTGCACATACAGCTACCCCAGTTGTGTAGTCAGGTATTTGTGCACACAGGATCAGCTGGTGTGCACTTGTGTGCAGCTCTTCGGGTGGGGGGCTTAGGTGTGCCGATTCTTTGAGGGATGGGGAGAAACTTCCCACTCCTGTGCTCCCCCCATCCTCCCCTCCCACATCCTCTTTATTATAAAAGAAAATTGGATCAGGGTTGAACTGAAGCAGAAATTTGGTAGCTGTGAAATTCTCAGTCGGAGGGCAAAGGTCGCCGTCCCCTTTCTTCCCTGGTGATGGGGGCCTGAAAAGAGGTACAGTGAAATTATCGTGGGAAGATTGATGGGGGTTTCTCTTTTAACACTGATGAGGAAGGAATGCAAGTTTACTTTTCACACTGCCTTGGTTTGGGGGCTTGCCAGCAATGGGGCTCTCATTCTTGGCTCTTGTGCTGCCTTCCCTTGGTTTCTTCTCACCTCCCACCCCTCCGGCCTGCATTTAGAAGAAAAATAAATTAAAAATCCCCCAAACCTCCGAATGTGTCGGGAAGAAACCTCGTTGCCCACTGTTACAGAATGCGGCTGCATTCAAGTCACAGCACAGCCAGCCTTCGCGTGGGATGAATAGCCCACTGCCCTCAGCCGGTATGTGCCCTGGTTCCTAACCACCCTGGGCCGAGTACAGTGCAGCTCTGACAGGCATCTCACCACTAGGGGTCCTTGGAGGGCTTTGCTCTGGCAGCCTTTCATTCACTGCAGGCTGAAAAGAGAACAGGACGGGTCTGGCGTGAGGTGGCAAAGGGGAACAGAGTCTCTGAACCATCTCTTACCATGCTGTAATTGCCTCTCTCAGGACAGGGCTTGCCCTAGGGACTGAGGCCTGCTTCCCAGGGGCTCCTGGGGAAATTGGAGCCCAGAAGAGCGTTACAGGCTGCAGGGTGCTGTTGCTCACCTAGCTGTGTTGGGCAGGAGCGTGAAGAGGGGCGATCGTGGAGTGACCCAGCTGTGCTGGCTAAAGCCCCGAGTGGAGAGGGAATTACACCAGCAAAGCTGCAGCTGTTCTTATGGGCTGGGATGTGTGCACTGGAATACGCGGTTTTGCCAGTACAAGCTGCGCCCAGTCTAGCGCACCAGTCTAGCTGTGCTACAGCGCAGAGTGCTGCTAGTGTAGAACATGCCTCTGGAGGGCTGTCTCTGCACTGCACTGCACTGCACTGCAGGCTTTCTCTTCCCCGAGCTTGGGGAAAACAGCTGAATTTTGAGGGCAACTTTTCTGAGTGGCTTTGCAGTGTTTTAATCCATCAGGGAGAAGCCTGGTTACTTGTTGCATTTGCTCTCTCTCTCTCTGGTAGTTGTGGTCCTTCTTACTGTAGTATCTGAGTACTTCACAGTCTTTAATGTATTTATCTTCCCAACCCCCATGTGAGCCAAGGCAGTGCTATTATCCCCATTTTACAGATGGGGGAAACTGAGGCACGAAGGCTAAGTGACCCACCCAAGGGGACACATGGAGTCTGTGGCAGAGCAGGGAATTGAATCCAGGTCTCCAGAGTTCTAGATTAGCATCCTAACTACTGGACCCTCCTTGCCTTTATTTTTTCATTTGCTCTCTTATCTCCTCTCAGGATGCTGTCCAATTGACATGTCCTCCTTATTGCCTGGCAAGAGCAGATGCAAGATGGGTGCCTTCCTGATGCCCTCTGCTTGGCTTCAGGCTTCACCATGTTGTCCTTATCCTCCTTAGTTGCTCCATTTACTCCCTGGTGATCTAGTGGGTCTAAAGATTCTTTCACAGCCTTCCTACTTCCGATGGATTAAAGAATGTATTGGCCTTTACTTGGCTGGCTAATTGTTCTTCAGATTCCCTCTTCACCCTCCTGACTCTCTTACCTGTGTAGTTTGGATCCCTTCTGTTTTCTGGAGGATACTTGTGGGGCTTGAATAACCTCCTCAACTGTGCAGTTGGCGCCGTTAGCCCTCAGGGAATGCGCCTGCAGGCACACTTAGGGTTCCTTAAGTAGCCTCCATGCTGAGGCCAGGATTTTCATCTCCTCTTCTGGCTTTAGGGCCTTTCATAGTTAACGTGCAAGGACAGAGCATCTTTGGACGTCTCTTTTCCCAACCCTTGTGCAATTCGGGTGGCCGCCACTGTAGCTTGTGAAAGGCTTTGGCATCCTTGTGCTAGTTTTAAGGGTGTAACAAAATGCAGTACTGTGCAGCAGCACTTTCACATGGGTAGTGCCCAGCGGCGGAGTCCACTTCCCAGCAATCTGTGGCATTACAGGGACCCTGACCCCTTCCCTTTAGCAGAGCAGTGCTTAAACCAGGGATTGCTCATCACTGAATAGCCTTGCGTAATCTGTAAACAGCCTAGTCAGTGGCTTGCGGGCCCTCTTTCAGCAATGTTGACCCGAGCTGGCTCTGGGGCATCTCTTGCTCTCCCCCTGCCCCCTTAAGAATGAGAGAGCAGAGCTCTATTTGCTCTGGGATGTACCCTACACACTGGAACAATACCAGGGGCCTGGAGCACTTGTGCTGGTGTTTGAAAGCTGAAATGACTATGGAGTGCTCCGTTCCTCCAGTTCTTCCTAAAACATTAATCTTCCCACGTGTCCCAGCCCAGGTATAGTGGAAAGGGGGTTCCCTGGGCGTGTTGTCAGGGGTTATTCAGGTGAGGGAATAGCTTTTATTGGACCAACTTCTGTTGGTGGAAGGCACCAGTTTTTGAGCTACACGCAGCGCTTCTTCAGGTTACCCATTCCTGGTGCCACTCAGTGTGTGCTCCGCTCAGTCCCCAGCTCCGGGCAGGGCTCCCGCGGTGCAGGATGCAGTTTGAGTGGCGTCTGGCATGGGGGAGCCCTGATCTGAGTGGGGGTTTGCGCTGGGCCTGACTCAGTGGGAGGCTGTTGGATTTCCTGAGCACGTGCTGAGAGGCACCAGGAATGGATAACCTGAGAAGGAGCTCTGGTAGCTCGAAAGCTTGTTCCTTCCCCCAACAGAAGTTGCTGCAGCGAAAGCTATTACCTCACCCACATTGTGTCTCCGATCCTGGGACCAGCACTGCAAATGAAGGATTGTTCACTCGGGTGAATGCAGAGTTCACTCCCTAGCAGCTGTCCAAGTGTTTGACAATTGCACTATTCTGCCGAACTGCATTCAAGGGGTGACTGGTGAAGTGACCTCTGATGTCCCAGACCATCAGCCAGTAGTGACAGTTCTTCATAGCTGAAGTTTTAAAACAAAAACAAAAACCCTTAAATGTGCAGGAGGAATGCGGGGCATCTCGGCAGATAAAATGTGCTTTTATTACAGTTTTTCAAAGGCATAAAACACGGGGCAATTCTGACAGTCGCCGTTAGTCCTGATGACATCACAAACCACTGGAGCTTTGCTCTTGTGGTTGCCAGGTTGTTGGAATCCTTGGGGTGGGGATGCGTGTGAGTGAACTTAGCTCAGTTGCCCATGTAGCATCCAATGCACAGTAAATGATGTGGTACATAATGCATCAAAAGTACTTCTCATCCCAGGATCTCAAAGCACTCTACAAAGATGGGCCTTAGCCCCGGTTCACAACTGAAGAAACTGAGACCAAGGCTAAAGGTCACGCTGAGGGCTTGTCTACCCAGAGCTGCACTTGTTCACCTACAGATGTGAATGTAAACTGCTCTAGTTAAACCACTGCAAACTCCTGCATGGATGGTATTTTGGTTTAAGAGCAGCTTATTTCAGTTTATCTTAAACCTGTTTCTAATCAACTTAAGCAGAAATAAGAGTGGTGACACCCGGGTTTGTACTGGTTTAGTTAAATCAGTTTAACTAAACTGGTGTAACTTTGTGTAGACAAAGTATGAGTTGGGGGCAGGGTCAAGAGTAAAACTTGGCTGTCTAGAGCCCTATCCGCTGGCCCTGTTGTCTTACCTGCAGTGTAGGTTGTCTGTGCCATACATGTGTCATGCATGTAGTGCAGCTTTGTTCCTCGGCTGTCTGAATGTCCTGCAGATGTTGAAGCTGGCTGGCTGCGGGAATTTCAGCGAGGCCTCCTGGTGAAGGCATTGGACTGGGACTCCAGCTTCTGCCTCTGGCATAGATTTCTTACCCGCAGTGGCCTGCCCACTGCCATGTATGTCTGCACTGGAATAAAAAACCCCGCAACATGGCCGCCACAGCCCAGGTCTGCTGATTTGGGTGCTCAGGGGTTAACCATTGCTGTGTGGAAGTTTGGGCTCAGGCTCTGGGTCCCTCCCCACTTGCATCTACTCAGCAATTTTACAGCCCCACGAGCCCAAGTTAGCTGACCTGGGCCAGCTGCGTCGTTTAATCACTGTGCAGATATACCCTTAGTCTCTCCGTACCTCAGTTCCCCATCTGTAAAACGGGCATGATGATCTTTCCTTTCTTCCAGCCTTGGTCTCTTGTCTGTTTAGACTGTAAGGCTTCTCTGGGCGGGAGTTGTACCGCCTTCTAGCTGTATCGTTAGAGCCGCACAGGCTCTAGTCTGGACGCGTTATCCCGGTATAAAGGTGCCTTATTCCTGTATGAGGAGGGGAATAAACGACCCCAGTCTGAAGATGCCTTACTGGTCTAGCGTATTCCCCCTCTTGTACAGGAATGGCTATACCAGCATAGGGCACTCAAAGGCTGTGTAGAACTATGCCCACACTGGGGTGGTACCGGTGTAACTATGCTGGTAAATACAGATCACCCACGAACAGACAGTTATACTGGTACAAAAACCGTGTCACCTGGGCCTCTGTTCCTTGGGGCCGGGGCTCTCGCTGTGTGTGCACATTGGGGCCCTCATCTCTTCTGGTGTCTAGGTGCCACTGGAATATAAGTTCATCTGGTCACATCTCACCAAATCCGTTCCCTGCCATTGCAGGGGCATTGGTGCACCCCGGTCCCTCCTATTCTCTGCCTGTGGCACACTGTAGTTTAGTCTCCGGAGGGCTATAATAATTTGGTCTAATCCAAGTTCTTGGGCTCAGTGCAGGGGTAACTGGCTGAGGTTTAGTGGCCTCTGACGTGCAGGTCAGACTAGATCTGGTGGACCCTGTGACTCTATGCTAATGTGTGGGGCTGTAATGCTCTTTGGATAATGTGGAGGTCTGGCTAACCCAGGCCATTCCAGGACTTACACTGTGTGTTACTTAGGCGTATACAAAACGTGCTGGTAAAACGATCTTGATCCCTCCTCTTACCCTTTTTGGCTTCTTTATACTGTGCATTTAATAACACTCCTACTTCTGATCTCAGTGTAGTCAGTCACTGGAGCAAATGCGAGAATGAGCTTGTCGCTGTGTGAGTGGGAGGAGAGCAGAGCTCTAGACAGCTAGATGGCAATGGGATCTCTCTTCAGAATCCCCTTAATGAGGGACGTGGAGCTCTTCTCGTTCCAAGGTGATGAAAGCACTTCCGGAGTTGATGGAAGAGACACACTCCTCTCTGATGTTCACATGCTGCCTATAGAAGAAGACGAGCTCTTTGCCACCAGGGCAAAGGCTGCAGAACTCCTTAATGAGAGGCTGTGCTCCCCAAAGGGACCTGCCTGCTGCAGGCTTCTGGGGAATCTGCTCAGTGCTTTTAGTGTGGGAAGGCTCCTGGGTCACAAGAATTGAGGCTTTGTCCTCCCCCCACCATCCCCTCAGCAGCTGGGGACCCTCCCTCCAGGTGCCAAAGGGAGACGTGCTCAGCCAGCAGTGGGGCAGCACCCATCAAGTGTCTCAGCTTTCAGCACCTGTGGTCCTGCTGACTCTCTCCTCTCCTCCCATTCTCCTTCCCGAATCAGCGTGTGAGCAGCAGGGCTGCCCCCAGAGTGTACGCTCCCCCCGTGAGCAGGGTTACTGGGTGGCAGCAGGATGCGCTGCTGAGTTGCTAGGGAATGGCTCACGTGTCATGGTACATTACTTCTAAGCGACGGATGATGCCTTTGCAGAGGAAGATGAAGGGTGGGGGCTGCTTTCTCCTCGCACTGCCTGAAAGCCTCCTCAGAAGCCAGTGATGCTAGTATCAGATCAGTTCAACCAGAACAAGAGGCAAATTAACTTGACCTAGATCTGGATAACCGAAGAGACCTACAAATCCCTGGTTTCTGTGCCTTTAAAACCATTGCTTGGGAGCAATGTAGAGAGAAATCTGTACTCCCAACAAGGAAGGAAACCGGCTAGTTGTTTTGTTACAATCTTCCTGTCTTCTTATAATTCCTTCTGTCTGTCCCCACCCCCCACCCCCTCAGGCCCATCCGCAGCCATGCGGAGGGGTAATTTTCCTCTCCAGCCTTCACATTGCTGGCTCTGGCTAATTGGGGATACCAGTAACTCTCAGTGAGAAGGTGCCCGCCGCACGTTTTGACCTGGTTACTATTCGTACTTCCTAAGAGGCATGTTCTCCTTTTTGAGGCTTGTTCCAATTAACACTAATAAGCTCCACTTGTTCCTACTGCAGAGAGCACCCTCCAAATAGCCTCGCCTCCTGGAATCGAGGAAACCCAGCCGAGGAGAAAACTTTTGGCTGGGGAGATTTTGTAAGTGGCAATGGTTGCCCCTTGGTTCGGCTATCTGGAGAATAGGCTAGCACACAAGATGGGAGGGACAGAGGAAGGATGGTCTTGGGTTAAGGGCAGTGTACTGACAATCGGCAGATTGGGTTTCTGTTCCTCTACAGGTCATTGAACCTTTCTGTTCCCACTTCCCATCCTCTATAAAACAGCTGTCCCTGCTTCCTGCAGGAGGACGGGGTAGAGTACCTTAAAGCTTGTGAGCTGCTCAGATTCTATAGTGGTGAGGAGTGGGGAGAAATGCACATAGTGGAGGAGAGGCAAAGGAAATCTCTGTTTCAGGAGCCATTGCAGATGCGTGTGGTGGGGGAGAGGGGCACTTCATGCTGAATGGAGGTGAAATGCCACCTCTTCACCTTGGTGCTTCAGATCTCCATGTTCTCAAATGGTTTCAGCCCTTCTGCTAGTAGGGGACTCTAGGTCTAAGTGGGTGACAGTCGGAGCCAGCGAGCTGTGCAGTGGCAGAATTTCTTTGCAGGGATTGTAGGACACAGATTTTTGCTACGTTCATCGCTTTTCTTGTTACCGGAATGAGCTCAGTAATTGACTGGGAGGTATAGCTGGGCTCTGCTAGTTTTGAGCCTGGGTTATAACACTCTATCTTAAATATGGCTAAGCATTCATCATCCAATTTACAGATGGGGAAACTGAGGCACAGTCACTTGCCCAAAGTCACCCAGCAGGTCAGTGCAGACCTAGGAACAGAGCCCAGATCTTCAACATCTGGCCTTGTAGACTAAAGCCGCTAATCCCCGTTCATTCCCCAAGCCATGCTGGAGAGAGCGTGCGTTGCAGCTGCCAGTGCTCTCCGGGCTCTGTGGCTAAAGGCCGGGGCAAGGTTATCCCAGCTGTGCTTCTCCATCCATCAGGAGTGGATCCCTGAATGATTAATCCTCCATCTGAAATGCCATTGGATCTGTCTCTCTCCCCCCCGCTCCTCCCCATGTAAGAGCCCAGAGTCGTCGTCGCCCCCCACCTGGGAGACTGACGGCTCCAGTCCTGTTCATTGCAAGTGCTGGAGGTTTTAATGGCAGCCGAGCTCCGGAATGATGGGACCCAGCTGATGTGCCTCTCTGGCACCCAGCCTGTTGCCATGGCAATGGCAGGCATTTGTGCTCCTGCAGGATATTGCTTTCCTATAACCTCCCTGCTTCATTCTCTTGCTCACACAAAGAAAGCAAGTGCTTCGGCGGCGCTTTGCGGAAAGATGTGTGCTGCATACAAAACACTCCTCAGCCTGCCCTCCCCAGATGGACTCCTCTCAGGGTGAGCGACAGTGGAGAACCTCAGTACCGTACATAAAGTGCATGCTGAGCCAATGCAGGAAAAGCAGGCTCAGAGGGCAGATGCAGGAACGCTGCATCACTGCGGCTCCTTTTCAGGAACCGAGGCATACGGCTATGATTTAGTCACAGAGGTCGTGGAATCCGTGACATCCAGCAACCTCCGTGACTTCAGTCTGTGGCGGTCGGGAGCTGCAGCATCCCCTGCCGCCCCTAGGGCAGGGAGCTGCCGGGTATCCCACTGCCTCTGGCGGCCCCTGGAGCTCCAAGCTGCCGCAGGCGTTGCGGGTACCCCACAGCTCCCGGCCGCCACGAGTCATTGGAACCTTTTGTGTTTAACTCCCTGTGGAAGGTGGTGGTCTTTTGGGGCATGTACTGTGGGACCAGGCCCTCAAGTCAATGGGAGACCTTGTTGGCTTCCAACAGACCTGGGATGACTTTGGAGCACTGTTCTTAAACTCTGGTAACTTCCATTTCCAGATACCGTGTCCTCACTAGCTAGAGGGCAGCTCTTGCTCACACACTCCTCGTTCCGGATGGCACCCGGGCTGAGTCACTTTCCTATCTTTAAACAAAGCCATATCTGAGGGCTAATCTACACTAGAAGCACCACAGCAGCACAGCTGTAGCACGTCTGGTGAAGACGCTTTATGCTGACAGGAGAGTGCTCTCCCGTCAGCCTAATAAAACCGCCTCCGCAAGAGGCTCTTAGGTCGGTGTAGCTTACGTTGCTTGGGGGGGCGGCTTATTCACATCCCTGAGCGACATAAGTTATAGCGACATAGGCTGTAGTGTAGACAGGCCTGGAGTGATTTGAACCCCCAAAAGACTGAGAAACTAGGTGAAAATGTGCAGCGGATATTCCTCTGTATGGATGACTCCAAAAGGACTGATTAGCTTTGAGACTTGACTTCTGCCCTGCAGCCGCCCCCAAATAAATTGTTCCGGAGTTGGGCCAACACATGAGAAATCTCAGCCCCAAAAGGACATTGTTTTAAAATGGGGCTTGAAAGGACTGTGCCGTGCTATCCCAGTCTTGGCTCTATCATTACCACAGTATTGACCACACAGCTGTGTTGGGCCTTGCTTTCTCTCTCCTCTCCTTGCTCTCTAGTGCTAAGATTGTTGTTGTCCTTTATTTTCCCCCGGAGGGAGTTGCATGGAGTTACTTAACAATGTTTGTGTGTGCGGAGACCTCCCATGTGTATTGGAGCCTTTTGTTTTTCCCAGTTTCCCAAGCTCTGGTCTCTGTAGGTTAATACGCTCTCTGTAGCTTCACAGCCGCGAAGGCTAAACCAAATGTGGGTGTGTTTCTCCCCTCCCTCTGAGCCACTTGAACATCCTTCCTGCTGAACTGGAAATCCACATGGCCCAGCAGGGATGGGAGTTGGTTGGAGGGGCCGCATCTGTTCAGTGAGATCTGAGCCCAGAGGGTGCTCTGTTTTCTGGCCCCTACTCCTTCCCAGCCTCTGGCAAGCACTAAGAGGGAATGGTTTCAGCCAGGCTTTGTTTTGTAGAGTGCTGCCTACTTCAGTGCACAAGAGTGCTGGTGAGCAGAGCTGCTTCTGGTAGCACTGGCCAATTACAAGTGGGTGAGAGGAGGGCTGTGCCTGTTCATCTGCGTACTTTCCTTAGGCCTTTGTAAAGGAAACAGAAGCTGTAATCAGGAGAGCTGCTATTTGCATTCCCCAAATCAGCTTGTCTTGTCTCCTGCATCTGCTCAGGGCTGCTCTGGCTGAGACTCTGAGGGCTTATCTGCATGGGACATGACTGTGCAGCAAGCTGATGAGCTGGAGAGTCACCCCCTGGCTTTCCACACACGAGCTTACCGTGTAGACAAGCCCTGAGAACCTGTCTGAGAAATGCTGTGTTGTGCAGGAAGTTGGTCTGAGGCTAAGGGAGATGGATGGCTTAGAAGAGGACAAAGTCCAGGACTGAAAATCAGAAGAGCTGGATTCTCGTCCTGATTCTTCATACAAGTCACTGAGGTTGCCTACAATGGCATATGGCCCATCCATGACTTCTGTTAGCAGCTGGAGATAGGGCACTAGATGGGGAGGGCTCTGAGTTACTACAGAGAATTCTTTCCCAGGTGTCTGGCTGGTGGGTCTTGCCCACATGGTCAGGGTCTAACTGATTGCCAGATTTGGGGTTGGAAAGGAATTTCCCCCCGGGCCAGATTGGCGAGGCCCGGGGGGGGGGGGGAGGGGGGAGTTTTACCTTTCCTGTAGCATGGGGTTTGTCTCAGTTGCTGGTTTGAACTAGAGTGAATGGCAGATTCTCTGTAACTTGAACCTTTAAATCATGATTTGAGGATGGCGAAAACTCAGCCAGAGGTTAGGGGTCTGTTACAGAAGTGGGTGGGTGAGGTTCTCTGGCCTGCAATGTGCAGGAGGTCAGACTAGATGATCACAATGGTCCCTTCTGGCCTTCAAGCCTGAGTCTTGGCACCTAATTTTCCCCATCTGTGAAATGGGGGCGGTGCCCACTGCCTGAGTGCCCTGCAACTTTATTGTCTAAGCACTCTGAGACACAGGATTGCCACCCCCAAGACTTCAAAAATCACAAGAGGCTTAAAATTCATGATTTAAAAAAAAAATACATTTGGGGTCTTCATTTGCCTTCTGGCTTTTGAGTTTTTTGGGTCACTTTTCAAGCTCTTCTCTGCAGCCGTAAGGATTATACTATTAATAAAAGCTGAAATTCCCAAATAATCACATGACTCCAGGAGCTGTAAATATGTAAGTAAAATGCCAAATACTCCGAGACTTGCAATAAAATAGCAAGAGGTGGCAACACTCTGGATGGTGTATGTGGGATCCACTCTGCCCAGTGCCTGCGTGCTGGTCGGTGCAGCAGGGCTCCCCAAAGGCAACAGCCTGTGTCTCAAGTTGTTTCCATGCTTTACAAATCTCCAGTAAGGAGGAGGATGGTGAGAGAGAGGGAGGTGACCAATAAAACAGCTAGGGATGGAGAAAGATCCATTATTACTGGTTGGGACATGAGGACAATTGTAGAAAACCGTAATTTTCCTCATAATCTTGTAAATGACCACTGTGGTGGGGTAGAGAGGAGAGCGGGTGATGGGGAAGTCCTGTGCAGAGAATGACCAGTGTTGGATAAAGCTGTTACGTTCATTGTTAAAGCGTTCAGCCTCAATCCAACATAAACTCCTTTTCAGATAAGTGAGGTGTCCAATGCTAGATAAGCCCATTAGCTAGAAGTTTCTTTTGAATTGATCAGCACTGGCTTAATGTTGCCATTTTAAACTGTCTTCGGAGTCGATCCATTGAGATTAATTGGCACAATTCATAGCTCTCTAAGCTGTCATTCTGCTCAGTGAGATGGCACTGCATTGGCTGGTACCTGAAAGACTTTCCTTGCAAACAAAATGGTTGCTAGCTCCCGTTTAGATGAAAATTACATTCAAGAATAGCAGAACTCTGTGGTTGGCTGCAGAGTGCTTGGAAATCCCCAGCACAGATTTCCCATGCCTCCCTCCAGTAACATTGCTGGCTGTCCAGGCTGGTTTGCAACATTCATTGCATGCTGGGAAAATGTCTCGTCCAGTTACCTCCTTTACCTGAACTTTTCACTTCTCTTGTGAAGTGAAGTTGAGAAGTAAAACCATTGGCTTTTACCAGATATACTCTGGGTGGAGGGCAGCAAGTCCTGGTCTAGTTGGTGCTGACTGTAGAAGTTTGGCCCAAGCTTAATGGTCACCTGCCCTTTTGCAGTCACACAATAGATCTTCCCTTTCTCTGCCCCGCCCTTCTCCTTGGCAGGTGTATGCCAGGAACTTCACGTATTCTTGCCGGCAAGTTAAAGTAGTATGGGCTGGATGAATGGATTATAAGGTGGATAGAAAGCTGGCTAGATCGTCGGGCTCAACGGGTAGTGATCAATGGCTCCATGTCTAGTTGGCAGCCGGTATCAAGCGGAGTGCCCCAAGGGTCGGTCCTGGAGCCAGTTTTGTTCAATGTCTTCATTAATGATCTGGAGGATGGTGTGGACTGCACCCTCAGCAAGTTTGCCGATGACACTAAACTGGGAGGACTGGTAGATACGCTGGAGGGTAGGGATAGGATACAGAGGGACCTAGACAAATTAGAGGATTGGGCCAAAAGAAATCTGAGGTTCAACAAGGACAAGTGCAAAGTCCTGCACTTGGGACGAAAGAATCCCATGCACCGCTACAGACTAGGGACCGAATGGCTAGGCAGCAGTTCTGCAGAAAAGGACCTAGGGGTCACAGTGGACAAGAAGCTGGATATGAGTCGACAGTGTACCCTTGTTGCCAAGAAGGCTAACGGCATTTTGGGCTGTATAAGTAGGAGCATTGCCAGATCGAGGGACGTTATCATTCTCCTCTATTCGACATTGGTGAGGCCTCATCTGGAGTACTGTGTCCAGTTTTGGGCCCCACACTACAAGAAGGATGTGGAAAAATTGGAAAGAGTCCAGCGGAGGGCAACAAAAATGATTAGGGGGCTGGAGTGCATGACTTATGTGGAGAGGCTGAGGGAACTGGGATTGTTTAGTCTGCAGAAGAGAAGAATGAGGGGGGATTTGATAGCTGCTTTCAACTACCTGAAAGGGGGTTCGAAAGAGGATGGATCTAGACTGTTCTCAGTGGTACCAGATGACAGAACAAGGAGTAATGGTCTCAAGTTGCAATGGGGGAGGTTTAGGTTGGATATTAGAAAAAACTTTTTCACTAGGAGGTTGTTGAAGCACTGGAATGGGTTCCCTAGGGAGGTGGTGGAATCGCCTTCCTTAGAGGTTTTTAAGTTCAGGTTTGACAAAGCCCTGGCTGAGATGATTTAGTTGGTGTTGGTCCTGCTGTGAGCAGGGGGTCGGACAAGATGACCTCCAGAGGTCCCTTCCAACCTTGCTATTCTGTGATTCTATGATTTCACTGTAAGGAGGAGTCCTAGCCTCCCCACTTCTACCTGGTCCATGTCAGTAGGGTTAGGGTTGGCCTTTTGGATCCGATCTGCTTTCAATCACTTCAAAAAGAAAGGGCTCGAACTCTCTAGTCTCCTGCCACCTCTGCAGACTCGCCATGGTGCATTGTCATTGCTCACCTCTGTGCTGTCTGTGCCTCTTACCAGGTTATCCTGAAGGACCTAGAAGTTTTGGCTGAGATCGCCTCCTCTCCTGCAGGTCAAACAGAAGATCAGGGGCCATGTGATGGCTCTGATATGCGATCGGAGTTGCACATTCCCGTCAAAGCCAGCCAGCTGAGCTCCTCTGGTAAGTGCCCTCCATCCGCACCTTCCTGACAGTGATCTAAATTGCTAGGCATCCTCTCACTTCCTAGTTGCTTCATTTCCCTTGAGGCAAAGTGGCACCTGTCCGATTTGGTCTGGCGGAGAGGGACTCTCTTGGAGTAATGAATCAGTATACCAGTTCCAGCCCCCACATCACTCGAGTATTTTGGGATGCAGAAGAGTATGTCCTCCAGCTGCTTCATGGCAATCTACTTCAGATCCTATCTACCCATCTGTGGATTCAGCCACGAAAGCAATCCACGGTTCCTGCAATATGTTTATATCTGATAGACTGATCACATTATTGCCACACTTGAATGGAACTGACTTTTTTCAGAATTAAGTCAGTGCCCAAAATAGAACAAATTAAATTCTCCTGATTATAGAAAGGAGACCTGGGGAAGGAGGAGCAGTGAGCTGAGCCATTCGTCAGTCAGATGCCATATAAATATAGAGGCCACAAACTTTAAAATGTACCTGTGCCCAGTTTAAGCCACCTTGATTTTTTCCCCAGTTTCTGAGCCTCACAGAAAATGCACTAGATGGGCAAGGTCCAGGATGTTAAGCTGGAGGCTTCCAAAAATGGAGGCACCCAAAATGTAAAGGCCCCACTTGAAAATGTTTTGGCCTGTGTCCATCACGTTACACAGAGATGAAGCCAAGGACACTGGGAATGTCTCTCTGTAAAATGAAGTTGTATGTTGTCCCGAGAGCCAGGACAGGTGAAATGTTAAAACTGGAGGAGGGGAATCTTCATATTTTGAGGTTTTATAGAAAATGTCATTTACAATTGTTCATGTACCTCTGGAATCCACCCGCTTCCCCAAACAGCAGTTCAGCCCTTGCAGCTGGCAGTCCAGCTCCTCCAGACCCTTCCATCTCACTCCCCTCTCGTGCTGCAGTTCTGTGGAGCTGCCTCAGGACTACAGGCGAGGGGGGTGATTCCCTGCTCCTGGACTCTCACTTGCGCTACCTCTCATTGGGATGAGCCATACTGAGTACACGTCCGCCTGGAACTGGTGAGGAGATGCTCAGCCGTGCCTCCGCTGCCACTCTCCGTGCTACTGCGGCTACTCTATTTATAGCTGAGCTAGCGTGAGCCCGTGTGTGAGTAGTGGAATCACACCCCTAGCTCCTAGTGTAGCCATAGCCTGCATGAGCACATTCCTGCATCCTCAGAGCCAGGCATTTCCTGTTGGAGTTAGATTGTCAGCGTCTCCAGGTAGGGGCTGTCTGGTCTCTCTGTAAAGAGCCATGCACATCCATGGCACTTTGCACAAATGCTAATAAAGAGTGGTGCAGCCACCTACGTGCCCTTCTGCCTCCCTGCCTTCTCTTCCTCGATGTCCACAGACTGCCTCATTGCCAGTAAAGTCTGGGCCCAAAAGCCTACTTAGACCCCTCTAGAATTGTTGCACTATTTCAGCTAACACAACCCTCCCTGCTTCCCGGGTGCAGGCCCGTAGTCGTAGAAGGACTGACGTGCCTAATGAGCTAGTCTGGTGAGAGCCAACACTGCCTCCTCGTGAGAGGTTTTTGTGACTTTTGAAACCTAATGCAGTGCTTTGCGAGTGCTAGTGATCCTGTCTCTATGTCCGAGATTGACACTGTGTGGGTGGAGTCGCTTATGCAGCACTGGCCAAACAGCTGCAAAGATGCATTTTAGATCATGCTGATGATGGCTGTCTGAGGTTTCCTTCCTTGTGGATTATCTAAAAATAGCCCGCAGTATGGCACGTATCCTGAAGACTGCATGGCCCCTTTAACTGGAACAGAAACTAGGCTTCAATTATTCAAGCATAGTACAAAAAAAATCAAGGGTTTGGAAGAATCTGGCTACATCCGTGTCTAGCTGTTTTCTGTATCTAGAGTGCAAGTCGCTACAGTGTTGTGTGTGTAGGGTACGCAGGATGCATGTATAATGGTTGCTAATAGTGGGTGCTATAGTTCGGGTTGCTCTCCTTTTGTAAACCTGTTCTCACTTGTTTATAACTTTCTGGCAGATTACTCCTTTTGGGCTGAAATTCTCATGATTTGGCTTTTGCCCAAAAGTAAACTTTTTTGAAAGGGGGGATTTGAGCCAATTGTGTTTTGGTTTCCCTGGAGTTCTATACGGGTGGCAATACCGCCCTCTCCTTATTGTGACTGCCCGCATGTTTCACACACAGCTCCAATGACTGCCTGTTCAGATTTAGCACAGGATTAGTCCTTAGCGAGGTGAGGGGTTGCTGCTAGGCTAGGACGCTCTGGGGTTTGAATTTGTAACATTATGGCCTTTTGAAAAGGCCTTTTGGAGCGTGATTAATAGAAAATCTTTGGTCTATGTGGATATGCTCCTTAGTGGCTGCATGGGTCCCATCTCACTGCTGGGGTTGTGTTGCTTCTGCTCAAATTTCCCTAGCACTCCGCTGGGATAGAGCCCGGTGACAAAGCCTCTGTCTGCAGGGTGTGCTGGTTCCCTGCTACTTGCCCGCACAAGCTGGTCAGAATAGATGCAAACGTGATGTCCTGATTGTTGGAAAATCAAATCTCCCCCCCCCCCCAAACCAAAGAGATGAGCGTACCACTTCCTCTAGGCATGAAGCAGATGCATGTACTGCAGCCATCTGCTCAGACTACTGAAGCTTTACAGGTAGGACACTGCTGCAACTTCAGTATTGGTGGGGGGGGCCAGTAGAGCTCTAGCTGATGGTTTTCCTGTGTGATTTGTTATGATAGGAGAAGGCTAGACTGAAAAGCCATTAGGGAGCTGTGGGGATAGGAGGAGAGGAGCTGCCTGCCCAGTGTCCCTGAGTGCTCGGGTACCTGTTGGTGGGTATAGGTCACTAAGTCAGGCACTCTTGCAAGTCCAGAAAGTCGTAGCACGTTTCCATTGTTCACGCAGTGTGGCTATTTTTGAGCCAAGCTTGCCACCCATTCCTAAGAAAGTGGTGAGGGGTGTGGGGGAAGGGAAGGGGCCTGGGCTGTTCCACGTTCATGCTCTTGTTTCCTTTCTCATGTTTTCCCCGGGATGTGTTTATGCAGTCGTTTCCCTGCCATTGAGATTGGCTTCCTCCAACCATTCACTGGTTGCGCTCAGGAAAGCAGCGTCCCTTTTCCTGAGTTCGTTCCCAGATTGCCTTTTATTTAGATGCTTTGTTCTCCCATGACATAAGGCTAGCTGTGCTCTTACAGCGTCTCCAAATGTAATGAACTTGGAGCTGCCTTTTAAGGACCTGCGCTGCGTGGCCCATGACGTCCCATTTGTCGCTTGCGTTGCCTGTGGGAAGATCAGCTCCCATTGGCATAGCAAAGATGAGGGGAATAAATTGTCTGATGCTAGCCAGGTGGAAGGACCTTGCTATGGCGCACAGCCTTCAGCACATGGCCAGACTCCTGCAGCCAGGGAAGAGCGTGGCGATAGCTAGCTTTCTGCATAGCGGATGGCCTGGTATTTGGCAAACTGTCTAAGGATAGCCAGACCAAAATGCCTAATTGGGAGGGGGTTGTAGGGAAGTAGCTTGAGCTAGGCAGAGTGCAAACGGGTGCCATGCAGCCGATCTGTAGTGCACCAATACACTTCAGGGCAGGCTGATTGACCCCTGCTAGCTCAATCCTCTGGGCCATTCTTGGCCAGACTGGCCAGTCTTCCCATAGTATGTGCTGGCTTTGTGATGTGAGCGAATAGAGGACTAGTGAGGTCCACCAAACTCATTTTATTGGTGCCCTAAGCCACAAAAAGGGGGAGGCTAGAGCCACAGTCCCACTGCACCCCACACAACCCCTATGTCCATTCATGCTACACGTGATTCTGGATCTCTGAGGGCAGAAATCACTCTCCCTCATCTTCCAGTCTTGGGCTTAGATGATCTCCTTGATACAGGAATTCGTTGGCACAGCTGTGTATCTCTTAACTCTCAGAAACCCTGGCTCCAGGGACAGCTTCCTCTGGGGGCTATGATGGTCGGTCCTTGATGATTGGGCGGGGGGGGGATTTCTTCCCAAGAGACATAGAAGGGGAGTAAGTAACATTGCTGAAATATGCTGTGCAAAATACAACAAGCCGTCACACCATTCGTGCCAAATACTCTTCAGCTCAGCTCGGACGGAGCGCCGCAGCTTCCTGGGTAGTGGCAGTAAAGCCAGCCGTGGATGGAAGTGGCATTGACTGACGGATTGCTGTGGGAGGAAGCTGGAGCGGAGTAAGGGTATATTGCAGGAGGGGCTGAGAGCGGGGAATGGGGAGTATATTGCAGGCAGGGGCTTAGTGTGGGGAGTATGACCAAGTTTCTGTCCGGGGTGGAAGACATCAGTAGAGGCGGGACCAGTGTGATTGGAATGTTAGCTGGCTGTAGTGAGAGCCAGAGGTGGGGGGTGGGGTGGGGAGGGGATTGAAAGCTACTCTGATCTCCATTGCAGGGAGGGATGCCAGAGCGAGGGAGACAGGGTTCAGTCCCAGGGAAGGATAGTGCCAGAGCGGGACCAGAGCAGAGGTGACCATGCTAGGCAAGGTGCCTGCAGTGGGCACAGGGAGAACCGATGGGAAGTGTTGGGTGGGGGCAGCAGAGGGAGCGGGCTGGGTTTGCTCTCCAGAGAGTAGCAGAGCCTGGCTTCATAAGCCCCCTCACTTGTGTCCCTTATTTACGATGTGCGCTGTGCTTTCCGGTCCCTGCCCCAGAGAGTACCCCAAGGGGAGACGCACGCAGACCAAGTTAAGGTTATTTTAGCACTGCTCGGCTGCTGCCCCGCCTGATGACCGCCAGTCTTTTGCACAAACCCTTCCATTCCCAGGGAAGCAGCACCCTGGCAACTTGGGTGTTTTGGTTTTTTTTAAACATGATCCCGTTTGGCAGGCTCAGAACATATTCCGGCTTCTGATCACCCATCGCAAGCCTCTTTTGTACATCAGCTCCAGCCACTTTGCTGGACACAAGTGCTCTGAAAATCTTCACCCTCAGCAGTATGAGGTGAACGTGCCAGTGATCTGCTGTAGGCCGGGGCGAAGCTTGGATTCTGCAGTGGGTGGTCTGTCATAGCCCAAGATTCGGTCTCTTGTTTTCTGGCTTTAGTCCCTGACTCCTGTCCCTGGTTAAACAGGGTGAACAGTAGCGACCCTTCCAGGAACACTGTTGAGAATCTGGGTTGTAGCCTTTAGCCACGGTGTCTATTGAGAGCCATACTAGATAGCTGGGTTGTGATTGGTGCCCTGCTTATCTGATCTTCTCAGCGATGAGTTTTTAACAATCGGATGCGTTGGCTCAGGTGTTCCATCAAAGTCTGCACCGTACATCCAGGGCCGGATTTCCAGTTACGCACAGTAGGCACGTGCCTAGTGTGCCGGTGTTCTAGAGGCGCCTAAAAATCCAAAGTTTGCTGCTCCCGGGTCCCGGCCTGGGGTGGAGCCAGGCCGGCTGAGGGTGAGACGGTCCAGTGCAGCCCTGCTGGAGCGCTCCTGCCAGCAGGGAAGGCAAAGCAGCCCCTGTGGCAGGGGAAGAGCTCAGCAGTCCAATGCAGGGAGCCTGCTGGGCAAGTGGGTTCTGAGGGAGCCTGGCCTGGGCAGGCCCCGCTCCTGAGCCAGCCTGGCTGATCACGCTGCTCCTGAGGGGCCAGGGCGATCCCTGTCCACGCTGCCGGCTCAGTCACCTCCCAGCAGGCCAGTGAGTGCGGCCAGGGACAGGGGAGAGTGGGTCTCTGGGGGAGGGGGAGTGCTTGTGAGGGGGCGCTGGGCAGTTGTGGTGGATTTGTGTTGTGGGGCGCCTAAAAGTTAAGTGCCCCCACCACCACAGCTGCCAGCCACCGCAGGTGGCAGGGGACCCTGGAGCTCCGAGCCCCTGTGGGTGGTGGTGGGGAGCTTGGAGCTGGGGCCCCCATAGCTGTCCAGCCACCGGGGTTGCCTAGGGGCACGCCAGGTGTAAATCCAGCCCTACGTATATAGACCCTCTGCTGTGTCCCATACATGTCTAGAGGGCCTCCAACAAAAGCGTGCAGGTACCGTACTTCGTGCTGGGCATGGAGAAGCTGTTTGGTGTGTGGGTCTGTTTTCCAGCACTGAACAAGGAACTTTATTAGAATAAGAAACAGTATGATCCCTATAGCCCCCTTGTCTCTAGAACCTTCCCCAGCCTCTCCTGCCCTCTACCCTCCCCAGGTAGATGTCCTTATGGGATGTTCACTGCTAGCCTGGCTTTGTAGGTTGATATGCTAATATGCTCTAGCTGTCTTTCTGTCTGCATAGACTTTTTTTCCTCAGCCCTTTTATTTTCATGAGCCATTCTGCCCCTCTGGATTGTCTGGTATCCCATGTCTGGCTTTGCAGAACACCAGCATCTTCAGAAGATACAGTATACGGTGCATTCCCAACAAACCAGCTGCCACCATGTTAATCTAGGAGAGGAGCAGAAAATATTCTGTAGGGCCTGAAAATACCAATTGTGGGCAGGGGAGGCACATCTGAATATTTCCATGCAACACAGGGTCTCGCTGCTTGTAGATCCTGCCTTAGAGCAGAACGAAAAGGCTCTCTCGGGCTTCATTCCAACTCTTCTAATCTCTCAATTTCTGGCATCACTTGGTTAATGTAGTATGGAAATGCTTGAATGGTCTAGATCTGATTAAATCAGGGCCTGTTTTTCTGAATTCTAGTGAAGTGGCACATAATCATACCAAATACTACATCCTATTACTTCAAACCCGTTCCAGGTGCCTTTATCAGGGGATAATGAAAAGACTGATGCATGCAATGTCAACTACCAGGGCTTCTACCCCTCCCACTTCATTTTCAGTTGCGCAAAAAAAACAGAATCATCTTCGCGCAGGAAAGTTCAGGGAGGCAGCAGATGTCACAGCTCCAGCCACTTGTACTAATATAAGCCAGGCATGGCAGGGCAGAGCAACCAGGGAGTTTATCAGGCTGCCAGTAACGGGTTTGCTGAACCAAAAGCAGAGAGTTCCTAAAGTCCTGTAGCTTGCAAGATTCCAGCCCCAGGTTAGTGCAGGTGTGTCTGCAATGGGTCTCTCCTTAAACCAGATATTCTCTCTCGAAGAGAGGTGTGGCAGTGGCTCAGAGGAAGGCTGGCCCAGTGATAGGGGTGCTAGCCTGGGACTTGAGAGACCCAGGTCCAATTCCCTGCCATGCTACTGCCTTCTTACATGACCTTGGGCACTTAAGCCTTGTCTACACTACCAAGTTTTGTCAACAGAGGTGATGTTGACACTCAGAAATCGGCATAATGAAAATCAGAATGTCATGTTCACATTCGCTCCCTCTGTCAGCAAAGCGCATCCAGTGTGGGGGCACTATCAGTGTGAGCAATGCATTGTGGGTACCTCTCCCACAGTCCAACTCGACACCTTCTGTTGCTAGGTGTTGTAGGAAGGTGGAGCAGATCACGGAGCATCTGGGGACCAGGCTCAATGTCCCGTGATGCATTGCTTTCTGTCCCAGCACTCCATGGGCTTTCGGCTTTCTTTTGAGGCATTTTTCAACTGCCCTTCTTTGCTGTGCACCCCAGCATCTTTGTGAGAAGGGATAGATCCCGCACTGCTCTCCTATGTTCTGTTATCTGTCATGAAGACATCGTGGATGGCAGTGCAATTAATAGTGAAGTTCCTAACTGAAGAAGACTCCCAATCACCTGACATGCTGCGTGATATGGATAGGACGAACTTTAGATTGCTTTTGGCATTCACAGAACAGCTGCATATGGTAGACCGTCGCTTTTTGGCTTGGGAAACAAGCATTGAATGGTGGGATTGTATCGTCATGCAGGTATGGGATGACAAGCAGTGGCTACAGAACTTTCAGATGCGGAAAGTCACCTTCCTGGAACTCTGTGAGTAGGTGCTGGATGACAGTTGAATGTGTCTTTGGCAGATTAAAAGCACGCTGGTGATGCCTTTATGGCAGGTTAGACCTTAATGAGGATAATATTCCCATGGTCATAGCCACGTGCTGTACATTGCATAATCTCTGTGATGCTAAGGGTGAAAGGTTTGCTCAGGGGTGGAGTGCTAAGGCAGACCACTTGGCTGCTGATTTTGAGCTGCCAGCTACTAGGGCTATAGAGGGGCCCAGAGGGGTGCAATTCAAATCAGGGAGGCTTTGAGGCAACACTTTGAAAATGAGAACCAGTAATGTATATCTCTGTGATTGGTGCTTCAATGTTACGTTACATGTAGTTTTCCTAGGAAGTAATAGTGACATTTGGGGCCTTACATTCCAGCAAGCACATGAATAAATTGCCAGTGTAGGTATTGGTAGTGCCTGCTATCTCAATTTGTAGAAAACAAATAAAGATGTTAGCATTCAAAAACTTTGCTTTTATTGCACAAGAAACAGCACACACAGACACACAAAGATGCTTGTTGGGAAAGGAGGAACCAGGGAAGGGAAGACTTTCACAGTTGTGTGTAGGTCCAGCTATCATTGTGAAAGCTGTCTGAGGGGGTGGAGTGAAGGGGAAACCGAGAAGTCCTGGAAAGTGGAAAGGACTGTGCAGGAGGAATTTGGGGGGGGGCATGGAAAAGGGTTCTGAATGTGCTGCCAGGGAGGGTCGAGCACAGATCTGCTCAGTCTGCAGGATTAAGGACTTCAGCATCTGCGTTTGCTCCTCCATTGCTTTAATCATCCACTCAGTAGCATCCTTAACAAACTCCTGATTCTCTCTTCTGTTCTGCCATTTGGCTTCCCAGCACTCCTTGCATTCCCTTTTCTCTGCACGGCAATACCTCCTAGAACATGTAGTCTTTGTTCCGTCTTGGGTGCTTTCTTATCTGGTGGGGACGCTCGGCTGGGGTGTGTGGGGTGCGTTCCTGAAGGCCACATGTGCCAAAGGACAAGGGACAATGCACAGAAGCAGGATTGTTAAATGCACGCACAGCATTGAAACATTTCAGTTAAATGCACCTTTTGCAACATAACAATCACTTTCTCCCTGATCCTTGGTAAGCACACATCTCTGCGAACTCCCATTGCATGGTGAGTGCTGGTGGGGGTGCTCCATGTGGGGAAAAGAGCATACACTCTGCAAGGGAAAACATTCTAAAATTCTCCTGCACTTTTCCACAGGCGGGGGTCATTGTAGCAGAAATCTCACTGCTAAGGGTAAGCAGGGAAACGAGAGTTCATCTACTCCATGCTTGTGGCTTCCGCCCTGCTCCCTATGCTGCTCACCTGTGTGCCACTTTGGTCCCGGCACAAGTGATTGCCGAATGGTGCGGGAAAGTTTCCTACAATGCGGGAAGGAACAAAGCAGCTCTTCCAAGGAACCCTCAGCAGAGGATTACCGAGTACCTCCAGGAAACTTTCCTGGAGATCTTTCTGGACGATTCCCGTAAGATCTGTGTGCATCAACAACCTGTCCACCGTACCGAGTAGCTACATAGGAAAATGTGCAGCTCACAGAAACACAGCCAGCCTCCCACATTTCTATACCCTGAACCCACCTCTGCACTACACAAGCCACAGCCACTTACCAGGTGTCGTCTCTCCTGCTTCTTGCTTGCCGGAGAGCATCTGCTGAGACTGGCTAGACACCTCTGGAGTGGAGAACAGTTCCTGGCTGCCTGCCCCACTGGGCTACCCTACCGCGAACTCCACATCGTTGTCTAACTCCACCTCTTCATCAAGGACTTCGTCCTCTGCGTTAGGTCCTCTTTCCACCGCCTCCAGGCCTGCCGCAGTATCCATGGGGCTCTTGGTGGTGGAGGTGGGGTCACCACCGAGGATAGCCTCCAGCTCCTTATAGAACCGGCAGAGCTTAGGTGAGGCACCTGAGCTACAGTTTGCCTCCTTTGCCGTATGGTTTGCCTGCCTCACTCTGCACGGCAGCATATTCCGATCACAGCCCTTTTCGCACAAGCTTCGAGAAATCTGCCCGTAGATATCCCAATTCTTACGGCTCAAGCGCAGCTCCCCCTATACTGATCAGATCCAACAGCTCCGGAATGGTCCAAGCGGGAGAGTGTTTGGTGCGATAATCTGCCATGGTCACCTGGGAAGATGTGATGAGACCTCTCCACGCTGAGCCAGCAGGAAATGGAAGTTCAAAAATTCCCGGGGCTTCTACGGGGGAGGGGCAGATGGTTGCTTACCTGGCTGCAGGGCAGTGGAGTTCAAACTGCTGACCAGAGCGCTCACAATGGGCATTGTGGGACACTTCCTGGAGGCCAGTTAAACCAAGCGCGGTGTCTACACTGGCACTTTGTTGACACAAATGTAGAGGAAAAAGACGTATGTCTCTCGTTGGGGTGGTTGTATTTTGTCGCCAAAATAGGGCATTTTCCCCAACAAAAGTTGCATTGCCGTGTGTACGCATTCACTGTTTTGTCGACAAAACTTGGTAGTGTAGACAAGGCCTTAGACTCTGTCTCAGTTCCTCATCTGTACAATGGGGAAGTAGCAGTGCCTTGCCTCACAGGTGTGTTGTGAGGGTAGATATATTAAAGATTGTGAAATGCTTTGAGATCTACTCATGAAGCTTCCTCTGGAGGAAGGTCTCGGCCCGGGTCTGAGGCTGGGGGCAAGGCCAGGAGCAGAGCCTCACCTGGCCGCAGGCCCAGCTACCAGCCCCCAAGGCGGCCCAGCTGTGGCTCCGCTCCCGTCCCCAGCCTCGGCCCTGGGCCGCGGCTCTGCTCCTGCCTCTGGCCGTGGCCCCACTCCCAAACCCAGACCCATCCCCAGCTGCACCCCAGCCTTGGCTCTCTTACTCCTGTCAACGTATGTCCTGTCCCCTCTCACCTCCCTGGCCTGAGCCACAGCCTGGCTCGTGGGGGTGGGCGGGGAGCCGCGGACAGGGGTAAGGGGCGGGTGACCCTCAAAAGTTTGGGGACTGTTGGTGTAAGTGCTACACCATATTTATTTCTTGACTGTTTCCTTTCCTTCAATAGAACTGTGTTTTGATGCAATGAGGGTATAGATCTGAAATGTCCTGATAAAGTCTCACTTGTCTGTTTTCGTTCCTTCTGTGGGTTCATTATATATCCCCTGAATTACCCTTCTATACTACACTGCATCCCTCTGCTTCTCTGAACCCCCTTCTCATTCATGCCTAAAAGCATAGTGGGGAGGCAGTATTAGCCACTGCCCTGCTCCAAGCTCTTTATCGAATTTGGCTGTTGGCCCTCCCACAGCTGTGCCAGATGTTTTCTTCTCATGCAAATTATCTGCTACATATTCCTGCTGTGTTCCTATTGTTGCTTATTGATTTATCTTCCAAAACAGAGTAAATCTGTGGTGGATTCACAAGGCTTTCCCAGATTAGACGTGGGCCTCCTTTCTGCAGGACAGGGATACAGCCCTCTACCTACTTTTAATCAGAGCCTTGGGCAAGTATTCCCTGCCCCCACCCTCACTGCATGGCTTGGCTTTGAAAGGGCCACTGCTGCATAAGTGATCTTTAACATCAGATTAAAATGCTACTAAACCCTCTAGCTGAGCCTGTGGAAAATGCCCTCCCTGCTCTTTGCCAAGATGTGTCCAAGCAACAAAAACCTCCCGTGCACTCTGCTTCCTCCTGCCCGACTCCGCTTGTGATGCTGCAGCAGCCCCATCGGGTCTCTACCGTCCGGAGCTCGGCCTGATGATATTGTGGGCAGGCTGTAGAGTAACCAGTTTGAGATGTTAAAGTCTTGCATTTGGGGAAGGAAATGCAGAGGAGAAAGGGGAGGGGTACTGGTTATGGCAGGGATTCGGTAGCTGCCTTGCCAGTGCTTGTTTGCAAAAGCGCAGCAGTGCATATAAAGCCCAGTGCTCAAGGGGACAGCCGCCCAGTGTTGGTTTTCTTAAATATGCATTTGGTTCCAGATGGACGGCTCTGGAGCCTGCGGCCTGGTCTCTGCTGAAAAGCTGGATCTCCATAGCTGTGTCATTCGGGGGCAGAGGGGCTGAAAACCCACACCCCGACCAACATAGCTGTGCCAACCTGGATTTGTCCATCAACATAGCTAATGTCGTTCGGGGAGCTGGTGTTCCTATGCCGATGGATAAACTCCTTCCAGCCGTGTAGGCCGGATCTACACTGTGGGGCTATGCCGGCAGAGGCTTTGTAGTGTAGACATACTCTTAAATGGCTGTTCCCCTGGAAGAGAGAGAAAATGGACAGCAGCAGGGACAGCACCCCCTGCCAGCATGCCTCAGCCCTGATCGGGGAGGTACCTTGTCTGGGGCGAGGAGGTAAGTTAGTACCCGTGCTCCTTCGGTCCTTGGAGGCGGTGGCTTTTGTGATGTGAGGACCCAGGCTGAGACCACCCGTAGGCTACCAGATAGTGCTGTGAGAATTTGCAGTCACTAGTGAGCTACACTGGATTTGAACTTAGACACAAGAGGTACGCTAGCCTATTGCCAGTCTCCGGAGCCATTTTGTCCCTGGGAACCCAGTGGTGTATTCGGAGTATGAGGAATCACAAGTGAAATTAGTTTGGTCTTGACATAGTTTCATTAGGCTCTCGAACACACCGCAGAAACCACTCTTCAGTTCTTGAGGCCAATTAGTATGCTGGGGATACTCGATCGCGTTGGAGGGGCAGAGCGGGGGGATAGGTTTCCCCAGTACTCCTTTCTGTATGGGAAGCTCATACAATGTGTGTGCCGTTGTGACCATGAAAGGGGACAGGTATAGTTCAGATGTTTGCATGGACGTTTGCTTTTCTCACGAATATCCTGTCCCCTGCAGAGGGGAGAGGAGCCGCCTGGCACAGCCGAGCGGCCGACATCTTAGCATCTGTTTTGCTGAACTGCAAATTGCGTTTGTTTTTGAATGGATCTATTTTTATCCTACCACACCAGGCTCCTCCATGTCGTATTTACAAAGCTAAAACCCAAAACATCCCAGAGAAGCTCGCTGGGGAGACATTTTGCAGATTCTCGTGCCAGCACATCAGGTTTCACTTAACAACATCTGCTGATGCTGGCTCCCATACCTTCGACAGCGCGTGAACTGGGCCTTGTGCATGTGAAGTGCTCCTGACGAAGTTTCTCTCTGCTTGAGCTGTTGCACTAGTTGTCCAGGTGTGACCAAAAGGAGATTCACGTTTTCAGCTTGACCGAGATCAGACAAGCCAAGGAGAGTGCTCAGCTATTCAGTTCCCTGTTCTGCCACAGGCTTCTTGTGTGACCTTGGGCCAGTCTCAGTCAGTGCCTCAGTTTCCCCATCAGTAAAATAGGGATAATAGTACCTCCTGGGCTATTGGGAGGATATATGCATTAAAGATTAGGAAGGGCTCAGATACTGCAGTCATAGGAGCCAGATAAGTACCCTGAGATATCTTGACTGATACAAAGGTAATGGGCACCATAAGCACTTAAATACCTGACCCATGTCTATTTATTCTGTGCCCGTCAGCATTGCATCTCTGTTCCTCTATCAGTCATAAATAAGCAGATTTGTATGTTCCCAGCTCTTCCTTTTTTCCAGTAACAGGAAGAGTTCTCAGGAACTCCCTGATGTTATCCTGCTAGTCTCCTCTTCTCCATCGGAGAGCAGGCTCAGTTTTGGCATTATAAAGCATCCCAGTCTCTGCACGCCTACTCCGCTTTTAACAAACTGGGGGGTGTTGTCAACTTCAAATCTCGCCAATTTTAAAGAGTTAACATAGTTTCAGGAACTGCCCCCGCCCACCAGTGGCTGCCATGGTTTTAGAATCACCTTGATTTGTAAAGTATCAGGGGGTATCTTGATTTGTAAATGTCTCCCTCACCTTCTGTCTGCTGTGAATGGCCCACACAAAGTGGGAAAAGGGGCTGACTGCTCAAGGGAAGGAGTGTGACAGACTAGATAAATGCATAAAGTAAATTGGAAAGAACAGAATTATTCCACTGGTCTGTCAGGCCTGGTGCATGCATGCAGCTACACCAGTTCAACTAAGGCATGTTTACATGGTTTTTGTTAAACCCCACTGCCTGTGTGGACATTCTTAAACTGATTTTAAACCTGGCTTATATTGATTTAAATATTTATTGATATTCAGTAAGGAATCAACTGAAGCTAAATTGATATAATCCCAGTTTAAAGCAATTTTAAAGGGTCCACACCAGTTTAACTAAACTGGTTTTAAACTGATTTTGGTTAAACTCGTGCAACTTCATGTGTAGACTCAGCTTCCAGGGGTGTTTGAGACAATGGCAGGCTTTCAAAAAAAGAAACTCTCCTTTCAAAGTCCATATCCCTTTAACTTTTTGAAAAGTCTCTCAAGTAATTTGAGGAAATTTCCTTCCCAGCCAGAGCTAAGGAGATTGCTCAGTCCATCAAGTGATCTGATTGCCTGCACATTCAGGGTTGCTATATAATATATATTTATAAGGACTTTAATATAGATTTCTAATTACCTGTCTCTTTTGATTTATAATGCACCCTCGTGAGTGATTGGAGCATATCAGTCCTACGAGCCACAGATGAATGTTTTGAATTGCCCAGGCAGCAGGAGGCATTTTATAATTCCAGAAAGAGACAAGTAGCTGACCAAGCGCTGAAACGCACAAGGTATGCTGTACTGTAACTGAATACGACAGGAGGCGCTTGGTCTGGTTGCAGAGTATTCGGAAGGTCTCGGTTATATTCCTGGCTCTACCTTCGAATCAGTGTGGCCTTAAAAACCCATCTCTAAAATGGAGATACCAGGCTTGGTTCATTATTTAGAAACTGCTATTGGATCCTCGGATGGAAGGTGCTGGAAAAGTGCCATGTGCTACTGCACAGTAAGAAAGAGGAGTTCTTCGCGTGCTTGCTCATGTCGGTTCCAAGTAGGTGTGCTCAGTGGTCAGAAGGTTTTTCCCCCAGTGGTACCTGTCGGGTCGGCTGTGGAGCCCCCTGAAGTTGTGCCTTTGTGGCGGTGTATATAGGTCCTTGCCTACCCACCGCCCCTCCAGTTCCTTCCTACCGCTCGTGACGGTCATTGGAGCTGCTGCTTCTCTTCCTTACTATGGCAAGTGATCCCCTAGTGGACTTGTCCTATTTGTACCTGTAAATAGTTTTTACTTAGTTAGTGTTTCAGTATTTTAGTTAAGTTTCTGTTGGGGTTTTCCCCCATCACGGGATTGTTTAGTCTGCAGAAGAGAAGAATGAGGGGGGATTTGATAGCTGCTTTCAACTACCTGAAAGGGGGTTCCAAAGAGGATGGATCTAGACTGTTCTCAGTGGTACCAGATGACAGAACAAGGAGTAATGGTCTCAAGTTGCAGTGGGGGAGGTCTAGGTTGGATATTAGGAAACACTATTTCACTAGGAGGGTGGTGAAGCACTGGAATGGGTTACCTAGGGAGGTGGTGGAATCCCCATCCTTAGAGGTTTTTAAGGTCAGGCTTGACAAAGCCCTGGCTGGGATGATTTAGTTGGTGTTGGTCCTGCTTTGAGCAGGGGGTTGGACTAGATACCTCCTGAGGTCCCTTCCAACCCTGTTGTTCTATGATTCTATGCCTTGGTCTCAAGGCTTCAAACCGTGCGGGTCCTGCCAGAAGCCTAGGCCCAGGGGAGACCGTCAAACTCCTGCTTAAAGTGCTTGAGAAAAGCCCACCAGACTGACAGGTAAGACCTGCAGAGGCTTCTGCCCAAGAACCAATGATGAGAGGGACGTTAGGTTAAAACTTCTCCTCATGGAGTCAGCTCTTTGTCCCTAGCCGGCACCGCCGGGGTCGGGCCTGAAGCCCAGCACTTCAGTGCGGAGTGAGGGAGGTGTGGCGCTGCCAAAGGACTCGTGATCTAGAGACCCACGGCACTGCCGCTCTCTGGCACCGAAGACGAGCTCTGCAGCTACCTGGCACCGCTCGCACTTGCTGCTGCCACACACAAAGCAGAAGAGAGCCGAGGGGGTGTTTGCCCACAGTTAGAGCAGTGGAGCGTGAAAGCACTTGCAGAGTGTGTCCTGTGCTGGAACACGCTGCCGCTGCTCCGGCGAAACCAGCACTGTTGACTCCAGCCTCCCAGGGAGGTCCGTCGAGTCTGGTCCCATTGAACTCCCCGCATGGGAGAGCCAAATGGAGGAGCTGGATCTTCGGTCCACCCCGGACACGTTTGCGGCAGCCAGGGACCTCCTGGCGATGACAGCTCCACAGTCCCCAGCACCAGCAGCCCCCAGAACCACGCAGAGGAGCTGTGTTTCCAAGGGTAAAGTGGCCTTGATGTGACACCGATCGCCCTCCCCTCGGCACCACTCTCCGGCACCGTCCTATTCGGCACCGCCATGGTCACCACGGTTGGATTTGTCTTTGGGGTCAGAGATGGAGTCCTACATTTTGAGGCAGAGCCAGCACTGCTCTCGTCACCATTCGAGACAAGAGGAGGGGCAGCAAATCCCTATGGTGCCATAGTCACCACAATGACAGGTGCTGACACAGTGCCACTTTTGCACCCTGTGGGCATATTACCAAGCCCAGGAGCTGAGCTCCAGATCACTGTCAATCGCCTTGGAAAGGCAGGCCCCCCCATCATCCTCCATGGTGCAGGAACCTCCAAGAGGCTCAGAGACCAGCATCCAAGCCAGCACCGAGGCTGATGCCGGCACTGAGACCGGGGCTGGTGCTGCCCCCAGCACCCCACAAGAAGTATCAGCGCGGGAGGATCCCTGCGAGTTGAAGGGTCATGAGGATCTGGTGCTGCCAAGGGCATCATCCTCCCCAAATGAGGCAGTAGTGGGCTCGTCTGCCACATTGCCGGCTATGGACAACAGAGCCCACCAGGAGCTTCTTAGAAGAGTGGCACAAAATTTGGGCCTCCAGGCAGAGGAGGTGTCAGAAGAAACTGATCCTATGGTGGACGTTCTAACTCCTGAAGGCCTTTCATGGGTGGCCTGACCCCTGATTAAGACCATCCAAAATACCACCAAGACTCTCTATGGCAAACTCCTGCCTCTCTTCCTCCCATGACCAAAGGAGTGGAAAGGAAGTATTTTGTACCCTCAAAGGGATATGAATACCTATTCACCCACCCTCAGCCGGGCACAGTGGTTGTTGTGGTGGCAAATGAAAAGGAGAGGCAAGGGCAGCAGGGACTGACACCCAAATCTAAGGAGGCAAAGAAGCTGGACCTCTTTAGCCGTAAGGTCTGTTCCACTGGGAGGCTTTAGCTTCGGGTTGCCAACCAACAAGTGGTTCTCAGCCGCTATAATTTTAACTCTTGGGACACTTTTTGTCCAAGTTCAAGGAGTTGCTCCCAGCTGATTCTTGGTCCGACTTTGGAGCCATCCTTGAAGAGGGCAAGATTCTTGCAAGGACCTTCTTGCAAGCTACACTGGACTCAGCGGACTTGGCGACCTGCATGATGTCCACTGTTATAGCCACGCGAAGAAACTCATGGCTGCAGATTTCGGGCCTCCCGCACAAGGTCCAACAAACAAGTCAAGATTTGCCCTTCAACACCTCGGGTCTGTTCTCGGAACAAACAGACTCTAAAGGGCTCCCTACACCAGCCCCAGAAAGGAAACATTTCAAGCCTCAGCCTCCACCACACTTCTACCCTGCTCAGGCCTGACAAGATTACAACAGGAAGCAGGGCCGGAGTAATAGCCCTCTTCCAACCAGGGCCGGAGCTCGGCAAGGCAGTCTTCAGCCCCCAAGCAAAACTTTTGACGGTGCACCCGGCGACAGCATACCAGGCAGAATCCCGGATCCTTCTCCCTGTTTCGTGAATCATTTATCCCATTTCTACCATGCCTGGGCCCAGATTACCTTGGACCAGTGGGTCTTACGCACAGTACAGTTGGAATATTCTCTCCAGTTCTGTTCCCTTCCTCCTTCCCATCCCCCTTCCGGTCCCTCTTCAGGGACCCTTTTCACGAGCAATTTCTCATACAGGATGTGCAAGTGCTCCTGGAAGCTGGAGCCGGAGAAGAGGTCCCGCAGGAGTTCTGGGGCAAGGGGTTTTATTCCCGATATTTCCTAATCTCGAAAGCCAAAGGTGGGTTAAGGCCAATTTTGGACCTGTGGAACCTGAACAGAGTAATGAAAAAGCTGAAGTTCTGCATAGTCTCCCTGGCTTTCATTATTTCTTCCCTGGATCCGGGGGATTGGTTTGCTGCTCTCAACTTGAAAGATGCATATTTCCACGTGTCAATAATACTGTCTCATGGGCAGTTCCTCCACTTCGTGGTCAACAACGCCCTTTATCAGTTCACGGTTCTCCTCTTCGGGCTATCGTGAACACTCGGGTGTTCACCAAGTGCATGTTGGTTGTAGTCGCCTTTCTGAGGAAGCAATAGGTACAAGTATTCCCGTACCTAGACGACTGGCTTATCAGGGGCCGTACCAAAGCCCAGATGGAACCATCACGTGTAAAGATTGACTTTCGAAGAGCTTAGACTAATCAACTGTAACCCCCACCCAGAGGATAGAGTTCATCGGAGCTCTCCTAGACTCAGATCAAAGCATTCCTTCCGGAATCCCATTTGCTGACTATGGGCACCAAGTGGAAACTGTTCACATGTTGGGCTTCGGACCAAAATCTTCGTCCCGAACAGGCCTCACTCCAGTCAATCCTGGGCTATCTTTTGCATCTCAAGCTCCGGGGCCTGTCTCTTTCGTTGGTTAAGGTCCACTTGGCTGCTATTTCAACCTTCTACCCTCCGGTACAGGGCAGGTCAGTCTTTGCTCATGACATGATGGTCCGGTTTCTAAAAGGTCTGGAGTGGCTCTACCCTCAAGTCCATGACCCTGTCCCACCTTGGGACCTGAACCTTGTGCTGTCAAGGCTCCCGAGTCTTCCCTTTGAGCAACTGGCTTCTGTTCCCTTCTGCTGCTCTCATCGAAGGTCTCCTTTCTGGTGGCGATATCATCAGCCCATAGGGTCTCTGAAATTAGAGCACTCATCTAGGAACCACTGTATACAGTGTTCTATAAGGATAAAGTTCAACGGTGGCCGCACCCAGCCTTTCTGTCCAAGATAGTTTTGCAGCTTCATACTAACCAGGACATGTATTTACCGGTCGTCTTTCCGAAACCTCATAAGTCAGACGAGCATAGACTGCCCTCTCTCGACATCAGGAGATCACTAGCCTTTTATATTGAAAGGACTAAGCTGTTTCGTAAGTCGATGCAGCTCTTTGTGGCGGTGGCAGACAGAATGAAGAGCCTTTCTGTTCTGCTCAGAGAATTTCATCGTGGATAACTGCCTGCATCAGGCTTTGCTCTGAACAGTTAAACGTGCCACTGCTGGCGATCGTAACCGATCCTTCGACCAGAGCACAAGCCTTGTCAGCAGCCTTTTTGTCCCAGGTGGTGATTCAAGCTATCTGCAGGGCCTCTGCCTGGTCATCCATCCGTATGTTCATGTCCCATTACACGATCACCCAGCAGGCCTGGGACGATGCTGGCTTCGGTAGAGCAGCAATGCAAGCTGCACAACTGTGAACTCTGAGCCCACCTCCAGGGATACTGCTTGTGAGCTGCCTAGAAAGGAATCGACATGAACAAACACTTGAAGAAAAACGGTTGCCTACCTTTTGTAACTGTTGTTCTTCGCGGTGTGTTGCTCATGTCCATTCCATGACCCGCCCTCCTTTCCCGCTGACCAAGTTGCCGGCAAGAAGGACCTGAGAGGGTGCAGGCCCGGCGGTACATGAGCATGGGGTTCAAGAGGGCGCCAGAGCCAGCCCTACGGATACCGCTAAGGCAAACAATGCTGACAGCGGTGCCTGTGGGCATGCACACCCCTAGAATGGAATGAACATAAGCAACACGTCTCGAACAACAGTTACGAAAGGTAGGTAACCGTTTTTTCTTCCAAACAGCTGACCATTGCAAATACCATGTGTCTTTTCTAAGTGCCTTTTCTTTGATTTGCATGCACAAAGCAGCAGGGGGAAGAAGTGCTTTAAAGCTGGTGTGGCCGTTGTTGCAGTGGGTTTTGCAGCTTTACAATTCAAATGAACTATTTGACATTATGTACCGAGAATCTGGAAAGTGAGCTCGGAGCCTCATCTGGGCTGGGTTTCTCCAGATTCTTTCTGAAGAGCTGAGAATGTGCACTCTGCCTGCAGTTCTAATTCTGTGTTCTTGCAGGGTCACTCTTTTCAAGGGGAAGATGTGCTTCCCACACCTCTTCGTTCTGTTGCTTATACAATGAAGGAGCTGTATGTCCCATCACTCCTACTTTCCTTCCAACCATCAGCACTTATCCGAACAGTGGTTATAAGGATCACGTCTGGTCATGAACTCTTCAGAGCTGCAACTTCCTTTTCCAACCTACACTACTCATCCTGTGTTGAGTGTGCAGATGCTTCAGCTCTCCGGTGAAAGGTCTGGCATTTTTCTTGGATCCCATTCAGGAACTATGTCGAGAGAAGATTTAGGATTTTACTGTGTTCCAGGGAGACTTCTCAGCCAAGCTTTGGGAGAGAGGAGGTGAAGAGTACAGGGTCTGCACCCATGTAAAATGCCTACACTCTTCGTTTTGGTCCACAAGAACATTGGACGTTCCTGTTTGCTCTAATTAATGCCACTGAAGCCAAGCTCTAGAGTTGGTGTTTGCAGCGCGTATGAGCAGAGACGGTTCTTCACACAGCTACCCACACTCCAACCAAAGAGCAGCAAAGCGCTTGTGTTCTTTGTTGTCAGCATCATGATCAGTAAGTTCGCAGCCGATCTGGCAGGTTACAAATCTGCAAAGTCTAGGCTTAAAAAAAGTGTAAACTTCAATTAATTAATCCACAGTTTTCTTAACACCTCTTCCCGCCTGTGTCTCACGCATCTTCATATAAATACTGGAGTGCTGATCCTAGGATTTTATTGCTCTAGAATGTCTAAGCACCTTGCGGTGACAGAAGGTGAGTGGGAAGGCCATGGAGTTAGAATAGCACTGAAACCATAATATGAATGAGATCTTGGGCGGTAGGTGAGTAGTTCTGAGTGGGGCTATGGCTTTGCCTTCTCTAACCTTGTTGTCTCACATCTTGTTTCCATGTAGCAATCTTATAGGTCCATGAAGCTCTCCATAGACAAAGCTTGTGAACTCTGTCATGGTGGGGACACACCTTCATGCAAAAGAGATGTTCAGAGGGTTTGGGAACCAGGAGAAGTGTCACCTTTCTCCAAACATACCTCTGTGAAAACACTATCCAATCTGCTTCAATTGCAGTGCTTCTAAACTGATATGTAATTCCAGGCTGGAAAGTGTTTGATCTTTGGTTTGCAGGATGAAGGAACGTACCTGAAAGTAAATGAAATCTCATGGCAGGTAGGTTGTTTTCAGCTCTATGGGATGTCTTCTCTGGCTGTGGAGCAATGGCCATCTCTTGTAGTCCACTTAGATTGTAAGACCCTTGGGGCAGGGACTGTCCTCTTGTTTGTTTGTGCAGCGCCTTGCACAGTGGGTCCTGATCTGTGACTCGGGCTCCTCGGTGCTCTGCAAATACAAATAATAAACATGAATAGGCTGCTGCGTGTTTGGGGTTCGCTGTAGAGCTACGCACAGCAAGGTGGCCTGGGGAGAGGCAGGGCAGCTAGTGAAATAAGGAGCTGGCAAGAAGAACTCCAATGGTTAACTTGCTGGCAGTATTTAAAGACACCCCAGAGAAGCACGTGGCTGATTGCTGGCTGGGAATGCTTAGGATGCAATGACGCTCCACCGCAAAGGAGATGGAAGAGCCAACTGAACCTGTCAGTCTCTGAAATCTCATTGTGAAAATGACCTTCATGTACAGAGCTTATACAATGCCTGTCAGAAAACCCTACAACTTTCCAAATGAAGCCTCCCAGAGAGGGCTACCAAGAATTAAAGGGAGCATGGGAGGAAGGTATTGATCCAACAGTGCTCTACCCGAGTAAGCTCAGGATATTCTCTAATGGGAATGTGCTGTTGTCCAGTACCCATCTGTTCCACCCGTGTGTAAAGTGAGGGTGCTCGTCCCTTTCTGGTTCAGTCACAGTACTCCTAGACACAAGGGGTCTCTTGCTATTTATTGACAAATGGACCTTTTTCATTGAAAAGTTCCAAGAGAAGAATGCAAGGTCTTTTCAGCTTTTTGGCCATGTACAGCTGTAATACTACATTTTTCAAAGTTTGCCTTTGTTCCTAACCTGGCATCTTCATATTTCTCCCTCTGCAAGAAAGAAAGTGAAGCTGGGATAGCTCTTTTGTCCAAAATTTTGGTTGATATATTCTATAGCTAGTGACATTTTTTTGCATAGGTTTATGTTGCTGAGAAAAATCCAGTGCAGTTTTGGATAAACACATAATTAAGCACTAAAAGACCTTGATAGCTGGCAAGGTACCAAGGTACCTCTGCTTCCCCACCCCCAAAATGGGAGATGACTTCCCCTTTTTCTCCATGTTGTCATGGACTTCCTACAGCAACAGATTGCTCTTGAAAGTGATAGGTTTAGCCTAACTGCACATAGGTGCTTCCCTTCCCTTCTCCCTCCTTCTCCAGATGCTCTTCCCCTGGAGGCACTGGTACACCCCACCTTACTTGGATTCCAAGGGGAAAAACTGGACCAGTATTTGGATCTCAGTGGCTCTGCAGAACACAGATAAAGGGCAAATGCTTGATGGTGATGCTTGCATGCATAAAGCTGAGCTGACTGTCGATGTGCCATGGGAGAACCATTCCTTCTTGATCTCAGATTTTGCTGAGACATGGGGAGGGAGTTTCTCAGTCACTAGCAACCAAGTCCTGAAATCCCACAACAGAACCCTCTCAACAAAATAACATTACAATGCTTCTGTGCTCACCTCTCATCTACAGCTGTGTGACCTGGACACCATACAAATGGCATATCAAACAGCTAGAGGCCTTCCATATGCGGTCTCTGCGCCATTATGGGGAGCCGCTGTCAAGACAAAATTACCAACCTGGAGGTTCTCCAAAAGTCAAATGCCACAAGCATCGAAACCATACTGATAAAAGCCCATCTACGCTGGGTTGGACACGTCATTCGGATGCCTGAACATCGACTCCCCAGAAAAATGTTCTGTGGAGAATTGGCACAAGGACACCGGAATCAAGGCTGCCCCAGAAAGCACTACAAGGACAGCATGAAGAACAGCACACACGTTGGTGCAATAAACCCGGGATAATCTCGAGAAGGCTGCATTAAATAGATCAGCCTAGCGACACACAACACTAAGACGTAGGTGGGCCTTGCATTGAGAGTCAAAGATCAGATCATAGTTTGTTCCTTTCTTGTGGAAGGGAGCCCTGTAGCTGGGGCCTGCTGCTGAGAGAGACCACTTCCCAGCACAGGCTCGCTGTGTCCTTGACACTGTCCATTCCGGAGCGCTGGAGGAACTCAGCGGACGTGGTCATGAGGAGAGAGAGGCCTCCTCTGAGAAGGGTCTGACCTTTAGGTCCAGATTTCTGCCTGAGCGGGTGAAGAGATGAGGGCCTGATGGGGATGGAGTATGGTTGGGGAAAATCCTGCCTCAGTGGGTGGAGCTGGTGTGACCAAGGGCATCCGCTTTCAAGTTTCCAGATCCACAACTGTCAACCTCTCTGGTGCTGAAACACGTGTCTGTCTCCATCCTGACTGGGGTTTTTCCAGGCTGCACAGCTCCCTGCCTCCTCTCTGGTTCTCCAGCAAGTGAGACTGTCTCAGCAGGCCTGCTTGGCTGCCTCTTCGGAGGCTATAAACAGCATAATTTCCCATAGGTATAAGGTACCACACAGATTTTCTAAGCAAGCACATTTATTCTTAAGGTGAAAGCGTTAGACAAAAGATATTACAACAATAAAAGAATTTACATACATGTTAATTAGCTTACCAGAGATCACCCCAACTCTGGCAGGTGATCAGTCCTTCAAACCCCACCAAGGCATTTTCTGTAGCCACAAGTTCATGACAGCTCTTAATTCAGAACAAGCACCCCCATGAATAGGTCAAGTCCTTCCAAACCCTCCCAGGAAAGATTGGGGCCCCCTTTAGACAGAAGGTCCAGTCCATTTGCTGGATCTGAAAGCTGGCCCTGAGTCTGTGAAAACTCAAGCTATTTATCCAAAAGTCCTTTCTTTGTTGGTCTCTGAGAATCCCCTCTGAACCAATATATGTAGCCTCTCCAGAGGTGTTACACCCTGAGTGAATTTGCCCAATCACCTCAACCCCACTGTCCTTAGCTCCTGGAGGATTGCAGTCCCCCTGCCCCATGGAATCACATACAGTCCCTGGCCCACAGTGATATGCAAACGTCATTCAATGAGGCGTGTCCAGGCTATTGCAGGGACTAGCCACGCCTGTCACCGGGAGCTCTGGCCATGTAAAGCTTTGGCAACTGCTGCTAGGACTCCAATTTGGATCCGGTAATGGACAGCTACTCAGTGCGGTCTGCAGAGCACTGGGCTGACACGCTGTGTTTAAAGATGGGCTGCTGCAGATGGGATCATCTGAAGTGTTTCTATTTTGAGTCTCCTGAGAACAATGAGGAACAGCTGTACGGGCTATACGGAGGGTCTGGATCTATTTCAGCTCTGGTTAATGTAGTCACTTGAACACATGCACCTTTGTATTGGAATATTTTGTCTTGGCAATACAGTATTTTTTTTTTTAATCTGGATCATCTTACCTGCAGCTGAGGGAATACACTGCTGTGGTTAGCACTTGCTTTCTGGGAGCTGGCCATTAAAGGTTATTTAAGAGCATGGGCTGGGCTTTCAAAGGCCCCTAAGGGAATGGGTGAAATTCAATGGGAATAGATGCCTGATTCCCCTAGTTTCCTCTGCACATCCCAGCCATGTTGGCGTCTCATTTCATTTCCCCCTGGGATTTGTATGTGTTCAGTTCTTGCCAGCTGGGAGGCTGAGCATTACCCACTTGTGCCAAAATCTGGATCACTGGCATGGAGACCATGCTGGCCCAACAAGAAACCATTCAGTAAACTTTCAGTCTTTCTTTTCACTATGCTTTTAATTGGGTACACCATGACCTGATGACCAACTAACTCCCAGCTCAGTACAAATGGATTAAAAGAATCAAACTCTAAGTTATCATTCGATCTGTTGAGAAGTACCGAAGACTTTGCTCCTCTCTGGATGGGTTCTTTGGTAGTGCCCTAGCTGTATCATTATGGCTGTCTCTCTGGGTATGTCTACACTACAGGATTAATCCGAATTTAGATAATTCGAATTTGGGAAACAGGTTGTATAAATTCGATTGTGCGCGGCCACACTAAGCACCTTAATTCGGTTTTAAACCACATTAATTCGGTGGTGTGCGGCCACACTACCCCATTAACTTAAACACAGTAATTCGGTGGTGTGCGTCCACACTAACCCTAATTCAAATTAACAAAATCGATTTAGGCTCTACTCCGTTCGTCGAGGTGGAGTACAGAAATCGATTTAAAGGGCCCTTTAATTCGAATTAACTGGCTCTGTAGTGTGGACGGGTGAAGGGTTAATTCGGATTAAGGCAGCTAAATCCGAATTAAAGTCCTAGTGTAGACCAGGCCTCTCACACAGCAATTCTTCTTATTAGTGTTCTAGTAGTTAAGTAGATACCTTAGTCCCATCACTTGAAAGCAGTCGTTATTGGACAACTTCTCTGAGGTTGAAGTGTCTGTCTCTGGGGTGAAATTGTCTTAAACACTGTCTGGGTATCCTGAACTAGGAAGTGCATTTTTCACGCCTCTCCAGCTAACTGGCATGCCAACACCCTTACACAGTTCAATTAACATGCAAATAGTATCTTATCAAGTTATCACTTGTCTCTCAGTGAGATTAGGCTATGTGAATTGAGGTTTCTAATTCTCTTACCAAGTGTGTAAAAGAACTCTCAGAGCCATAGGGTTGTAAAGTAATGGTGCCCATGGTAATAACTTTATAATGCTGATAAATTATAATAGTAACACCTAAAGCCCCAAATCGAGGTCGGGGCCCAATGTGTTAAGAGCTGTACAAACACTCAGTAAAAGACCGTACTTGCCCCGGAGAGCCTGTCTCAGCAGGTTAAGGGCAGAGCACGACGTGAGGTGCACTATCCACTAGGCCGCACTGCCTCTATGCTCACTACTAACCTCTTTGCTTTTGATCACCAAATTGAAAGTATCTTTCTGATGCACATTTCCCCACACACCTGCCTTGTCTCCCAACAAATTCCCTGTAAAGAGGAAAAGTCCTTAATAAAGGCACTTGTAAGTCGGTGTTCAGTTCGGGCTCTCCAGTTAGTAGTTCTTCGGATTACACTTTGTGATCACCAAATGCTGCAACTTGAGCTGTGTTCACTAGTGCCAGACCCCGAGCTGTTCAGTAGCGGCGTGAAACTTCCTGAAGGAGAACGTAAAGAAATGAAATCAGCAGCACAAGGCATATCTTCATTAATTCAGTTCCTGCGCTAAGCCCTGGCTCAGCTGCTTGAATGAACTAGCCATTCAAAGTGGCAGTGCGCGTGTGTGTGTGTGGCGGAGGGGTATGTGTATTGGTGTGTAGAATCACAGTAAAAGTAAAGCTTAGACTACATGGAGAGCTGGTCTGTGCATAGTTTTTGCATTGATTTAACTATATCTGTTTAGAAACTGACACACAAATCTGTGCAACCTCCTGTGTGGATGCGGTTATCTTGGTATAAAGGTGCCAGACATTTATGGAAATAAGCTACATAGATATAAGTACCTCAAGGAAAGACCATTGGATCATGCCTTAAATCCTCTACCTGACTCTCACTGCCATTCTCCTTCCCCCACCCTGACAGGTTCATGCCAGAAGAGTAAATGCACGTCACATGGACAGAATTCCAATTCAAAGACAGCTGCACTTGTGACTGTGTTCTGTAACTTGCTCTCCTTCCCCCTCCAGGTATGAAAGGCATGGAGTGCTCCCCCTCCACCCCCACCATGAACTGCTACTTCTACAAATTCATGATCAACCTCCTCAAGAGATTCAGCAGTGAGCGGAAGCTGCTGGAGACCAGAGGAGCATTCATCATCAGGTCAGAACACCATATTTCTCCGACCACAGCTTATGCTAAGAACATCTTCCTTCTAGGTGGTATGTGGCATTTTAGCCTAACACTTGCCTGGTTCTTTGTGGTCAAAGGCCTCTCTGCAAGCCATCTTTGTTTGCCAGTTGTTGCGGTTGATATTTTTAAAGCAAATGAATTAAATTTTCACATGTTGAGACACCATATTTTTCACTCTTATCCCCTGAGGTTAAATATTTCCTAATTAAGCTCTGTTTTCAGATCCTATCTTGCTGAGAAACTAACAAAACAGTGGGAGTGTGAAACAGGCTATTCTGTGGGTGTGTGGACCCTCTTTCTTCAGCTGGTGCAGGGTACAGTGTGGTGTAGTATTTGTGTGCGTTGATAATCCGTTCAGAGCATTGTCGTTGAGATGTATACACTCAACAGTTGGCACCGCCTGGTAAAACTGGTCACGTTGAGAGAGCTTTTAACTGGGAAGGCGAACGGAACTGTGGAATCAGTGTCTTGGTCTCCTGTGTGGTTTGATTTCTGTTTCCAAGGAGCTGTGATTAGGTGGTGGATACTGGAAAAACATGCTTTGTGACAGACGGCTGGCAGTATGTAATCCTTAACACAACGGATCTGGGGCGAGGGCAGCGAATTCTGCTGTGCTTGCTCAGAAATAATCAACATGAAGGTCACAGGGGAGGCAAAGGGGAAATTCAGTGGGGGCAGAGCCCAGTTGTGTAGCATCATTGAGGTATGCTCGAGCTGGGAACCGAATGAGCATGGATATTGAATTCCATGGAACTCCCTCTTCCAGGGCAAGAGGAAGTCAGAGGCAGACTGGATGGATGGAATAATTGCGAAAGATCCAGGGTTAAGTATTAAACGTATCGCTTACAGGGAGTGTACTGATCAGAGGCAGCAGTACTAGTTAGCATGGTGCGCATGCACGCCTAATCCTTATGTTTGCAAAGAAAACCTTCAAGGTGTGTCTAACGGCAGCGATGTCTGCCTGAGTCTGCAGACAGCCTGAAATAACAGACGAGAGGAGAGAGTTGCCCCATTCATTTCAAGGGAGAGTTAGGTTTTGAAGTTGCCATTAGATCTCAGTGTTAGCAGGAATATTTAAAACAATTAGCAGTGAAACATCCATGTACACCGAGATTGTGAGTGGGGCATGAGTGCCACCACTCTTTCCCCAGCAGGGGGAAGGTCTGTAAGATTTTTTTCCACCTCTCCCAGTATATCCCCCACTCCACGCTTATATTCCACTAGGTGTCTGATCTCAAGAATCACAGGAAAAACTAATTTCCCAAAGCCTAGGTTGGCATGTGCTAATGGCCTTCTCCTGTAGAAGTTTATACTATGAGGGATTTTTGTAACAGCAAGTGCTTTCTCTCTTCCTGGCCTTCTGCAAATGGGAACACAAGGCCATGGTCTACGTGAACTGTGCTTGAGAGGGAGCGGCAGAATGGTCCTGTTTCTGATTAGAGGGCCAAGGCCTGCATGGCACATTAGAGAACTATGCTTGGGTCTCATTCTGGTTTGGGGACTGTACAATTTCCTGTCAGACATTCCTCTGAACTACGGTCAGCTGGACTATTTTGCGTGGGAAAAATGGCATGGGTACCAAAGATTCCTGCATCTGGGCTTGCTGTGCCATTTCCCAACCCGTAGGAGATGAAATTGGGCCAAGTCATGGCAGTTTAACATGCCAGTGCTTTTCATGGTGTGAACTGTCCATTGATCTCAGGAGGTGTTAATTCTTGAGCTTAATATAGGCAGTTTCGATGCCAGTAGAAACTGTCACTGATTTAAAGCAAGTGAGAGAGGAGGAGGAGGAGGAGGAGGGAGATGTGACGTTGCAGTCCATATGATTTTATAAAAATATGCTAATGAGTGAATATAATGTAACTGAAATATGCTTCATGCAAAAGGTCTCTTGTAAGGTATCATTGCAAAGCTTATAATCTACTGAGTGTGATCATCCTATTTCTTTAAATGTATATCTCTTGTATCTAAAACTAGAAATATGAAATATAACTCTGAGGGCCTATTGTAATTATGCAAAGTGTGGGCCATTAATGGTGGTTTGGAATCTTGATGGCTCCCATCAACCAGGACAATTGACTGTGGATGGCTCTGTTTGCAGCAGGCTGGGAGGAATGAAGGCTTGGGGTCTTAGTGACATGTGATCATGTCACCTGAACTGGAATCCATCTTTAGCCTGGTGCTTTTCCAGTGAGGAGGGGGGGTGAACCCAGAGGGACAAAGGATTCCCGCCTTATGCAAAAGATATATAAATGGGTGGAACAGAACAAAGGGGCAGCCATCATGAGAAATCCCCTAGCTATCACCTGAGCTGGAACAAGGGCTGGACCAGGGGAAAGGACTGTGCCCAGACTAGGAAGGTGTCCGGTCTGAGAAAAGAAACTTATTGAAACATCTCTAAGGGTGAGATTTTACCTGTATTCAGTTGTATTACTGTATTTAGGGTTTTATTTTAATTTACTTGGTAATTCACTTTGTTCTGTCTGTTACTACCTGGAACCACTTAAATCCTACTTTCTGTATTTAATAAAATCACTTTTTACTTATTAATTAACCCAGAATATGTATTCATACTTGGAGGGGGCAAACAGCTGTGCATATCTCTCTATCAGTGTTATAGAGGGAGAACAATTTGAGTTTACCTTGTATAAGCTTTATACAGGGTAAAACGGATTTATTTGGGTTTAGACCCCATGGGGAGTTGGGCATCTGAGTGTTAAAGACAAGAACACTTCTGTAAGCTGCTTCAGTTAAGTCTGCAGCTTTGGGGCAAGTAATTCAGACCCTGGGTCTTTGTTGGAGCAGACGGGTGTGTCTGGCTCAGCAAGACAGGGTGCTGGGGTCCCGAGCTGGCAGGGAAAGCAGGGGCAGAAGTAGTCTTGGCACATCAGGTGGCAGCTCCCAAGGGGGGTTCTGTGATCTAACCCGTCACAGGAGAGTTTGCTGGACTGTCAGTACTCGATCTGTTGTCACCAAGACCATGATCATGGGAGCCACTGGTGCTATCTTCAGTGTATTTGTTCCAACTATTTTCTTAAGTAGGGCCAGTTGCTTGACTATAATTGTGGTTTGATATTAAAAATGTTCAAGAAACCAAATAACCAAGCCTTAGCCCAGTGGTTTTCAATCTTTTTTCATTTGCAGATGCCTACAAAATTTCAAATGGAGGTGAGGACCCTTTGGAAATCTTCGATGTAGTCTGCGGACCCGCAGGGGTCTGTGGACCACAGGTAGAAAATCTCTGCCTTAGCCAATGTGATTGTCTAACGACAAATCTTTACAATACAGAAAGCAACAAGTTAATACTTTTCCAATCCTTGTGGGAAGCTGTTCCCTTGCTGTTTCAGTTCATCCTGCACAGAAGCTGTGCTCCAAAGTAAGCATTCAAACTAGCAATATTTGTAGTGGAGAGCTCTCTAATTTGTCTCCTAAGACTGAAATCCACCAATCAGCTCTTTTATCTTGTTTTCCTTTATCCACCTATTCTTTCCTTATCTTTTTTGTTTGGGTTTCACGTTCCAAGTACTAGTTGTGCTGTGGAGGCACATCCCAACCTGTATCTTGTCTTGACAGGTTTTATATTGGCTAGTGCTAAAGCGGAGTTCAGTTTTTTGCAAAGTGTTGTGGGATACTTAGCATGGGTGAACAGAATTGTGGGAAGAGCATAATACAATTCCGTTAGCATAACGTCCCAACACTATACATACCGAGATTAATATTGGCTGCACAATGCATGATAAGCTGGTGTGTGTCATACATATTAATGTGCTGTGCAATACATATGTGTTGGCTAACACCGCAGTCCAGTTCTGCACTCTCCCTGAACAAGTCTGCCTGCTACTGCATAACGTGCAGGCTGATTCTGGGGCGAAGGCAGGGTGGTAAGTTGGTACCGGAGCACGTGATGTGCAGGTGTTGGACAATCACTGACGTCCTAACAGTTTCTCTTTCTTGCTAGTGGGCACTGGGTTATAAGGATAAACAATGTAGTTCCCACAAGTGAATCTTTAATAGAAGAACACAGAATGGTTTCCCCATTAATATCCTGTTGACCTCTAACCCATGGCCTGAACTCAGGTGATCGGCAGAATAATCATATCTTAGAAAGAGTTACGGTGCTTTCTAACCCAGTGTGAATGAAACGAACGCTCTGATGCAAGTAGGAATAAGCAAAGAAACTTAAAGATTATTTTAAAGTGGGCTTGGCAGTGAGCCTGAAGCCTACTGTTCAGCTTGAGGCCCAGTGGTAGCAATGGTTAGCAGAAGGCCACATTAGGCTTAATGAACGTTAGCATTAGCAAGTAACCCTGGGTCAGAAGATTTAACAATATCTGTTTTGTGATCGACTGTAAGACTGTAAAGCCTTTATTTAGCCTGAGTTCCCTAACTGCGTTGTGTAGAGAACCTTCTGTCTGCACAGATGCTTATGGCAATTGTCGGAACCTCAACCATGGGCAGCAGAAATGGCAAGTAAGAACAAGGGGCCATGTGATCTTGGAAATAGGTCGCTGTAAGGGAATAGGTGCATAAATGGGGACTCAATCCCAACCCATGGCGGGATCTCGGGATAGCAGGATGGTGGCAACCGTAATGCTTAATCTCACCTTAAGGCAGGGGTGGGCAAACTTTTTGGCCTGAGGGCCACATCTGTGAATAGAAATTGTATGGCGGACCATGAATGCTCACAAAATTGGGGTTGGGGTGAGGGCTCTGGGGTGGGGCCAGAAATGAGGAGTCCAGGGTGCGGGAGGGGGCTCTGGGCTAGGATCGAGGGGTTTGGAGGGCAGGAGGGGGATTAGGGCTGGGTCAGGGGGTTGGGGCGCGGGGGGAGGCTCAGGGGTGCAGATTCTGGGTGGCGCATACCTCAAGTGGCTCCCAGAAGCAGCGGCATGTCCCTTCTCTGCCTCCTATGTGGAGGTGTGGCCAGGTGGCTCTGCACGTTGCCCCGTCCGCAGGCACCACCCCTGTAACTCTCATTGGCCGCGGTTCCCGGCCAATGGGAGCTTTGCGGGCAGCGCTTGGGGCAGGGGCAGCATGCAGAGCAGAGCCCCCTGGGTGCCCCTACATGTAGGAGCTGGAGGGGGGCCATGCCACTGCTTCTGGGAGCCATGTGGAGCAGCCCCCGATCTTGCTCCCCAGCTGGAGCGCCAGAGCAGAACAGGCCCCAGACCCTGCTCCCCAACGGGAGCTCGAGGGCCAGATTAAAACATCTGGCGGGCCAAATCTGGCCCGCAGGCCGTAGTTTGCCCAGCCCTGCCTTAAGGGTAATCCTGAGCCCATGGATTGGTGACTACACATGCAGATTCTGCTGCTGTTCTTAGCTTGTTTTTCTAGTTCTAAGATTTTGTTTATATTGATTGTGATATTAATAAAACTTCGTGTGTCTCAACAATCATCTTCTTAATTAATCTCCAAGTAGCCACCAAAGAACAAATCCTGTTATTAGTGACAAGTGCGTGTTGCACCCCAAATTAATCATAAGGCTCCAGCCTTTTTCCTTTCTTTCTATTCCTCGTCCCCCACCCGGGGCACAGATTCTGTCTGTTTTGATTGCCTGCAGCCCCAAGTACAGCTAAAACAAAGTGTTGCTCAAGGTGCATTTCAGTGACTTGCTGTACACTCTTGGAACCTGGCTTGGGAGCAGAGAATGAGAACACAATGGTTAAACTTGGAAGAATGTTTCCGGCTGAAGGAATAACATGAGATGAAAAGGAATTGTGGGATCGAAAGCTTCAGAAAACCAAGCAGTGACTCTCCCTCTAGTGTTGCCAGTGCTTGGCAAAGAGGGAGGTCCAAAGGTTCAGATGGAGGCTGCCAGGCAACGTCTGAAATGATCCTGGTTTATTTCCTAACCCCTCTCTGGGGCTCAGCCATTGCCCCTTGCAGTTGATAATTATAGAAGACTTTCACCTCTTTTCTGTTAAGTCTTCATTTGCCCCCGGAGGCTGAAGATATGTTGTGTGTATGAAGTTCAGGGAATGTGACTCGAATGGGTAGTTCTTCAGTGATCCTAGAGGCAAATGAATTTCTGGCAAGTCACAAGTGCAAAGCATCTTCTGCAGGACAATCTCTGGAAAGATGTTGGCATCCACTTCTGACAGAGGGTCTTTCCTTTTTTCTGGCCAGAGGATGGGTATCGTACCTGGGTCATGGTCCTAGCAGCAAACCAGGGTGGGTACTACTCAGTCACATTATGCCCTGGCTTCCCGTGACCTTGGGAGACTGAGGAAATCAGCCCTGGAGAGCTGAGCAGTCACCACGGACACAGAATAGTAACATTGCTGACCTTTCCATTTCTGCAGTGTGTGGCTCCACTCCCCCATCCTTCTGCTAATGACAGAAGGGGGCATTGCTGCGGGAATACACAGAACCAGTCTCCATTCCCCCTCCGTGCAGCTCTCCTTAGGGGCCTGCTTTCTTCAGAAGGTGCATGGGAAAAGAAAGTGCAGTAAGAGGAGCTTCTTCATCTGCTCCGGGGCCCCTGTGTGCCTGAAAGGCGTGAGGTCAGATCAGCAGGCTGCAGTCTAGTAAAGCTTCTTGCCTTACAACCAGGAGGCTCTCTGCTAACTTTTAGCAGGAGCCACAGAAATACCCTCCATGTTGGCCACTTCCCACTACACCGAGTGCTGATGGGCTCAGACATCCCCTCTGCTGCCACCTGAGCATGTCCTGCTTTGCTCTGTGCCACCTCAAGTCCAAGGCTGGCCGGCTGCCCCAAGGCCTTCAAGGAAGCCCGAGCCTTCCACTGTTGTTCAGCCCCCCCAATTTGTGCTAGCCAGCATGACAGATGTGCCTGACCTGAGGGGCCAGAGATGACCTGGAGGCGGAGCTGGCTGAAAATGAGAACTGGCTCACAGGACACATCAGAACACTTTGTTCTGAAATTGTCTGTACTTTTTTATTTATTTTTAAACTAACACCCAAACATTTCCCCCTTGCCTCTCCCTCCCTCCAGTGACCAAAGGGGAAAGCGGCAGGGGGAGGGCCAGTTTTCATCCAAATGTTGGTGAATGAGAACTCATGGCTGCTCCACCAGGGAGGAAATCCAAAGCACAGTCGTCTTAGTAGATGTGTGATTAAAATGTAGGTTGTTATGCGGTGCCCCGTCTACACTAGCAATCCCTGTTATTACCAGTGCTGGAGCTGGACCAGTGACAGCGGAGGAGAGAACTCTTTAGTGGGAAGAAGTCTGGTGTAGGCCCAGCCTGCACTGACTGTAGAACTAGTGAATTTGACTCCAGCAGAGAAGGGAATGAAAGCCGAGCATTTGGGAGGGGCAAGGGAGCTGTAATCAGCGTTAGCACATACTTGTCTCCAAGGTCTAAAGAACACTTAGGAGAGAGGCCATCTTTATTAAAGACTCAGCACCCCCACTGCTTCCCTGCAGGACTGGCTGCTCCCAGTAAGCACTCATCTTCCTCCAGGGAACACCTGACCTGAAATTCCTGATTTCTTTATACAGCCCCATCTTTGGGGAAGACAAGTCCTTTCAGGCAGCCTTTATAACCTTAAAGAAGCAAAAGGGCACACACCAAGCTTCATAGAGTCCTTGGTGGGTCACCTTTTCACCTGGACAAGCGTCTGTCTCCGCAGGTGGATGGCTTCCCTGTGGATCTCGTCCCTCATCCAGATGTTTTCTGCTGGCATTTGAGCACCCTAAGCCCAAACCCTGTGAGATTACTGCACCCCAGAAACTGTCTAGTGCTCAAGACACTGCCTCTCTCCCTTTGAACCCACAGACACTCTGCTCCTAGATGTTCTTGCATTTAAAGGGGCTGCTTTTGTTGGCCCAGACAGAGGGGTAGGAGTCACAGCAGCCTTTTGCTCACTGCTTCTCATTGCCGTCCACTGTGTCAAAGTGGCCCTGAGAAATACCAGTTCATCCATGCTTTCACTAAAGCATCATAGGTAGGACATTGCTCTAATGGGCACCATGTTCTCAGGGCTGCAGTGCAGTCATCTGCTCCAGTAAAAACCTCAGGGGCATGTCTTACCCCATGTACACAGCAGTTCTCTTGCTGAGAGCCCATCTGGGGGTGTTGCTGTGTGGAGAAGTGAACCTTTCTCTACATTTCAGTGGGTTTTGGAGTGAGTGTAAGAATCCATGTGCTTGCCCTGTTCTGTTTGGCATACTTGATGTTAACCAGGTTTGTTAGTGTGTTAAATCTAGACACTCTCTAGTGGGCCCTATGTACTTTATCAGCAGTGACCCGCTAGGCCAAGAGATGGCTCCTGATTCAGCAGTGTGCCTGCCTGAGGGAAAGGGCCCATTTACCCTAATTGTTGGAGCTCTTCACAGATGCCAGTTTTGCAGGTTCAGTAAAATTCCCCTCTGCAAAGCGCGTCTGCTCCCAAAGGAGCCCAAAGCACTTTCCAAGCTTCAGCTCGATACTGTCTTCGGGGATGACTGCCTTCCTCCACCATGTGCTGCAGCAGCTGTGACAGCAGTGCCAGGCAGCAGCTGAGGACAGGAAGTGAAGATACCAATAGTAATTCAAATCCCAGCCATCACCTCTTGGGTGGAGACATACATCTCTCTCCCTCCTGACGGAGGTTTTTCTGGGCTGCAAAGCTCCCTGCGCATACTGCAAGTTCCCCAGCAAGTCAGACAGCCTATAGGTATACGGTAGCGCACAGCTTTTCCTAAGCAAGCACACTTGTTCTTAAGGTGAAAGCAGTACAGAGAAAACAAATTACAACAATAAAATAACCTACACCGGGGGTTGGAAACCTGTGGCACATGTGCCAAAGGCGGCACACGAGCTGATTTTTAGTGGCACTCTGCTGCCAGCCGGGGTCATGGAATCATAGATATCAGGAATATCATAGAATAGAGGTCATCTAGTCCAACCCCCTGCTCAAAGCAGGACCAACACCAACTAAATCATCCCAGCCAGGGCTTTGTCAAGCCAGGCCTTAAAAACCTCTAAGGATGGAGATTCCACCACCTCCCTAGGGAACCTATTCCAGTGCTTCACCACCCTCCTAGTGAAAAAGTTTTTCCTAATATCCAACCTAGACCTCCCCCACTGCAACTTCAGACCATTACTCCTTGTTCTGTCATCTGGTACCACTGAGAACAGTCTAGATCCATCCTCTTTGGAACCCCCTTTCAGGTAGTTGAAAGCAGCTATCAAATCCCCCCTCATTCTTCTCTTCTGCAGACTAAACAATCCCAGTTCCCTCAGCCTTTCCTCATAAGCCATGTGCTCCAGCCCCCTAATCATTTTTGTTGCCCTCCGCTGGACTCTTTCCAATTTTTTCACATCCTCCTTGTAGTGTGGGGCCCAAAACTGGACACAGTACTCCAGATGAGGCCTCACCAGTGCTGAATAGAGAGGAATGGTCATGTTCCTCGATCTGCTAGCAATGCCCCTACTTATACAGCCCAACATGCTGTTAGCCTTTTTGGCAACAAGGGCACGCTGTTGACTCATATCCAGCTTCTCGTCCACTGTAACCCCTAGGTCCTTTTCTGCAGAACTGCTGCCTAGCCATTCGGTCCCTAGTCTGTAGCAGTGCATGGGATTCTTCCGTCCTAAGTGCGGGACTCTGCACTTGTCCTTGTTGAACCTCATCCGATTTCTTTTGGCCCAATCCTCTAATTTGTCTAGGTCCCTCTGTATCCTATCCCTACCCTCCAGCGTATCTACCACTCCTTCCAGTTTAGTGTCATCTGCAAACTTGCTGAGGGTGCAATCCACATCATCCTCTAGATCAGGGGCAGACAACCTATGGCATGCGTGCCGAAGGTGGCACGTGAGCTGATTTTTAGTGGCACTCACACTGCCCGGGTCCTGGCCACTGGTCCAGGGGGCCTCTGCATTTTAATTTAATTTTAAATGAAGCTTCTTAAACATTTTGAAACCTTATTTACTTTACATACAACAATAGTTTGTTATATATTATAGACTTATAGAAAGAGACCTTCTAAAAAGGTTAAAATGTATTACTGGCACGCGAAACCTTAAATTAGAGTGAATAAATGAAGACTCGGCACATCACTTCTGAAAGGTTGCCGACCCCTGCTCTAGATCATTAATGAAGATATTGAACAAAACCAGCCCCAGAACCGACCCTTGGGGCACTCCGCTTGATACCGGCTGCCAGCTAGACATGGAGCCATTGATCACTACCCGTTGAGCCCGACGATCTAGCCAGCTTTCTATCCACCTTACAGTCCATTCATCCAGCCCATACTTCTTTAACTTGCTGGCAAGAATACTGTTGGAGACCGTATCAAAAGCTTTGCTAAAGTCAAGGAAAAACACGTCTACTGCTTTCCCCTCATCCACAGAGCCAGTTATCTTGTCATAGAAGGCAATTAGGTTAGTCAGGCATGACTTGCCCTTGGTGAATCCATGCTGACTGTTCCTGATCACTTTCCTCTCCTCTAAGTGCTTCAGAATTGATTCCTTAAGGACCTGCTCCATGATTTTTCCAGGGACTGAGGTGAGGCTGACTGGCCTGTAGTTCCCCGGATCCTCCTCCTTCCCTTTTTTAAAGATGGGCACTACATTAGCCTTTTTCCAGTCATCCGGGACCTCCCCCGATCACCATGAGTTTTCAAAGATAATGGCTCTGCAATCACATCGGTCAACTCCTTTGGCACCCTCAGATCCAGCGCATCCGGCCTCATGGACTTGTGCTCATCCAGCTTTTCTAAAGAGTCCTGAACCCCTTCTTTCTCCACAGAGGGCTAGTCACCTTCTCCCCACGCTGTGCTGTCCAGTGCAGCAGTCTGGGAGCTGACCTTGTTCGTGAACAGAACCCCAGGCCGGCAGCGGGCTGAGCGGGGCCGGCGGCCAGGACCCCGCCTGGCAGGGGCCGGCGGACGGAACCCCAGACTGGCAGCGGGCTGAGAGACTCATCCCGCTGCCGGCCTGGGGTTCCGTCTGCCTCCCGAGCTGCCAGCCTGGGGTTCCGTCCGCCGGCCCCTGTAAATGTAAAATGTATTACTGGCACACGAAACCTTAAATTAATGAAGACTTGGAACACCACTTCTCAAAGGTTGCTGACCCCTGACCTACACGCATGCTAATAAGCTTACCAGAGATCACCCCAAGTCCTGCAAGGGCTCTAGCAGGTGATCAGTCTTTCAAACCTCACTGAGGTTTTTTTCTGTGGCCAGAAGTTTGTTCTTAACAGCTGTAAGTCACTCTTTTTTCCAGTTTGGGCCTCTGGGAACACACAATCAGCAGACAAAGGTCCCCTCCTCAGGGCGAAGTGTCGGAAGACAGAGTTCTTGCATCACTGGTGGGGCAGGGGGGTGTCAGTTTCTTGCTCTGCCACACTTGCTGTGTAACCTTGGGCAAGTCACTTAGGGCTAGATGCACAAAGGGGGTTAAGCCACAGCTGTGCTGGGTTTTGGGGATCAAAATTTTGGATGTAGATACCTAAAGTCCTTAAGTTTCTGCTGGTAGAGCCCCCTTAGCACCAAAATGTGCTGCTGGGCATGGACACCTGGGCCCTTAGCTCACACCTGAACACCAGCAGGATCCTCAAACTAGGCGTTGCCCTGCCTGGCTCACCCGGGGGCATGAGCCAATAGGTGTGCTCAGAAGCTGTCCCTTGATTGAGCCCCACCCACGCCAGAGGAAGAGGCGTCGTGGGCACTTGCCTGCGGTGTGGGCCGCCCAGCTTCCGTGTAGACCAGGCCTTAGATTGACAAGTTGACCAAACCTGTTAACCAAGATGTTGTGTTTAGAAAATGGGGCAGGGTGGGGCGGAGGTGTTCAAAAGCAACTGGCTTCTATGGTAGAAAAACATCTGATGCTTGCTGGGCAGAGGCAGGATGGAGCAGAGGAGCTCTTCCCTCTAAGCCGCATGTTAAATTGTTTTTCGTTCTGTCTGCAGAGCTTTCCCATGGCCATGCTCTCTCTGCTCTGGTGAGCATGGCCAGGAAGAGCCATGGCACTGCAACGCGGACAGGGGCCTCTGGAAACCAGCTGGCAAAGGGAGGAGTTTTTGCTGGAGTTAGAGGCTTTCGCTGACTCTTCAGGCTGGATCAAGGGAGAATTCCCCCGGGATTATAACAGACTGCATCCCCTCGTTTTTGTCATTACCCCCAAAGGGCAGGCAGTGGTCACACACAGTAACTCGGTATGTAGCAAGCTCAGAATCTTAGTATTCCCCATGCATAGAGAGGGCGCCCAGATCGAAACCCCTCAGCATTCTGGGGAAACACATCTGCATTGGACCTCTGTGGTGTGGGCCCTTCTATGATACTGGAAAGAATGCAGAATCCTCGTGCATTGGAATGAATTGGGGTCTAGGGATGAATATTGCCACCATTGCTTCCTTGTGGGAAGCTCTGCCAGTGCCCTTCAGTCCTGCAGCCCCACCTGCTGTTCCAGTCCTAGGTCCGTGTCTCCTTCCTCCCCCCCCCCCCCCCCCCAGTCTGCCAATGCCCTTCAGTCCTGCAGCCCCACCTGCTGTTCCAGTCCTCTCTCCCTCATGCAACTCTCCCAGGTCAGCAGCAGCAATGGACGTGCACAGCTCTCCCCAGGCACATCTGGTCTGTCCCACTACTGCTGCCTGCCGTTGCAACTCTGGGCCCCTTTGGAATGCTTTGCCACTTGTTGATTTGTTTGGCCATTTGGGGATGCACTCCAAGTCCCACTGGGATTTTAGGTTGAGAACATCAAACTCATGACATGCGCTAGATTTCCAGAGATTTGACCTGCTGTAACCTAGTCTTCTGAGTTAGGCTATGTCAACCCTTCCAGCCCTGTGCACAGCAACTCATTTTCCAGAGACCCCAGGAACCCTTTCACTGAAAATCCCCTCCAATGAGGCTTCCTCCTCTTTCCCACCCTCCATGGTAATGCATGCAGAACAAAACCCTGGTTTGTTTTCATGTGAACTGTTCCACTTGTACTGGGCAACGCGGAAAAAAAAAAAACCTAGCCTCTTTGATAAACTGTGATATGAACTCAGGCATAATCCAAACAGCTGTGATCTTTACAAGGGATGCTTCTGTGCTGGGAAGCAGGAAAGTCTGTGAAAATGCTCTGCGCTGCCTGCCAAGATGCTCTCTGGCCGACTGCCCTTTTTGCTTTAATGAACTGTGCATTCTCCCCCACCGCCCCGTTGCCTTGCAGAGAGGAGTAACCGGAGAGTTTTATTTTTATCTTTTTTCCTTTAAAAAAAATCCCAACCCCAGTGTAATTTAGTTCAGTGAACTGTGGGGCTCCGAATGGCGCAATGTGCAGCCAGAAATGTACTTTGAGCTCTGACTTCCCTGCAGGACAGGACAGGGGGCGGCAGGATGGACAAAGTCTGAGCTAGGAATGTGCGGTCTGAATTCAGGGCAGTTGAAAACTGAGTGCATTGGGGCAGAGGCAGGGAGTCAGCTTAAAGGGCCACGCCACCAAGTTCAGACACAAATGTTCCCATAGTCCTGGGGTGTTTGGATGCAGAGTCTTGGTCCAGGCCCACCGCTAGTTTAGACCTGCATGGTGGTCAATTCAGTTGCCAAGTCAGTCTTCTTTCCTCCGCATTCTTCGCCCCCTTTGATGGTCAGCATGACACTAATTTTCATAAGTGCACTTTATGTAAGAGTCATTAGTGCACTCGGTGGCCTGCTCGGTTTCCGTTGACTTGGCGGGGGCATTGGTGGTAATCCGTGCGTTGCATTGATGTAGTTGAAAGTTGGATTCATTTTTAATTGCTCTGCAAGATGACGTGAAAAAAACCTGCCTTTCATGCAGTAATTGGGGGACTACAGCTTTGCTAAACTGGTCAGTTCTGGCGATGAATGGATGTTCCTGTTAATCATCATGTCCAATTTATTATGGTAGCTGGTCAGGAGTCAGTTGGCTGATATCGTTCCATCCCCCTCTCCCCCTGCCCCCGCAAATTATCCTGCCAGACTTCTCTCCTCCAGCGGCCTCCATCCCGGCTCCCCAACTCTAGCTCTTCCCTTTGCATCCATTGAATTCTAGCCCTGGTAACGGAAGACGAAGAGCAGTGTTTATTAAGTGGCACTGTCAGGACTGGCTCTTGCTGCCGGTGCACGTGCTGTTCTGAGTCTGCAAGGAGATGTCTTTGATGGAGCCTCTCAGAGTTTGATGGACTAGGTTAATTTGTGACAGGAATTAATTTTTATGATAAGAATGATCCCACTTCCCATCATGCAGTGGGCTCAGCAGCTGAAGGCACAGGTGATCTGGTGTCTTGGCAGTTTTATGTATCAAATCCTTTGCGTGTAGGGGCAGCAGTGCTTCCTATTGGGGGTTTAATATGTGGCATGGATGCTGCCAGATTATTTCTGGAGAACCACGAGAAGGCTTTGGCTTCTGTTGGCCATGAGGTCAGTTTGGCGTCTTTCCTCATGCAGGGTCACTCGGAACCCCAAAGTGCCATTGTGTTCTCATCTCTGCAATATCCTATGTGGCCACGAGTGCACTGTAGAGTCGGAAGCTGTTACTCACGACCGGACTGCAGCTGAATATGGTTGCTTACACACAGCAAAAGCTTCATGAGCACGGGGGGCAGCTCAGTAGGGTTTGACCGTAGCATAAGAAATTTACTGTGTAAATGAAGCCAACCAGCCCTGCAAGCCGAGGGTGCGGAGAGAGATTTCTACAGGGGTTAGAGCTTGCACCAGGGGCCTGTATTTAGGAAGCTGGATTCAAGCAGTGACTCTGTAACCTTCCTGCCCAAGGAGCCCAGCATCACTGCATAGCAGACCTTTCATTGTAGGGCTCCCCCGGCCCATAGCAATTCATGAAACTTGGAGACCTCCATGCCCAACCTGTGGGGCTTTGGGACAGCTGCCACCACTGGCAGACTCCGAGAGGAGTGTAAGTAGGGGAACGAATGCGGAACCTCCAGCGCCCCCTCTCTCAATAGTGCCCAGGGAATTGTGACTGGGTCCGTTTAAAAATACCTCCAGGGTGCTGTTGAAATTAGCTAACTGTCCTACATGCTCAAGTTGCTCTGTGACCCAGATTACTCCAAGCTGCCTGTAAGAACTGGATGTCTTTTCCTTGAGAAAAATGGAAAACACATGTGATCAACATCACTGGAATGGGCTGGGATTAATTAAATTCGGTGAGTGTGTGGAGGAGAGGAAGAGGAAGTGCTGGCTAGAAAAAAGAAACCTTGCGAAATATGCAAGAAGTTCTGTAAAGGGCAGCGTTCCTATTTGCGTGTTCTTAGTGAGGGGAAGGGGGGGGGCAGTTCTTCCCAGTAGTTTTCCTAGCCCCCAGCGCACGCTGCGTGGACTGCAGGAGTGGGTTGGGGAATTGGGATTCTTAGCCTGGAGAATTGAGAGGGAAGATAGAAAGAATTTGACTTGTCCCGAGGGATTGTGGCTAGAACACAGTTTCTGAACAACTGTTCTGACATGGTTCTTTGGCCCCATGGATCCTGTCGGGATAAACTGTGTTTGATTCACCTCTCATTCACACCAGTGTCACTCCATTGAGTTCAGTGGCGTCACTGCGGTTTATACCAGTGCAGGGAGAGAATCGGGCCTATTGTAAAACAGTCGGATTGCTGGCCGCAGTGTCTACTCATAGCTCCCAAATGTGATTTAAAGCTACCTTGCAAAATTCTGCTCACCCAGGGCAAGTTAAATGATTGAACAAGAAAAGGCTTCTTTGATCCTCCCTTGTGTTAAGTGTGGGGGACCCAGTTGGCTCTGCTTAGCTTGGGAAATGTGCATGGGGGTGGGGGTTGCAGCAATGCTGAAAGGTCAGGATAGGTGGGGCCGAAGAAGTGAAGCATTAACTATTAAAGTACCAGAGACTAGTCTAACCTGCGCCAGTCATGTGTCCTCCTCTGAGCTGCTGCACATCTCAGGCACTTCCTGGCTTTGTATTCCCACCAGTGGAATGTGTAGTTACCGGCAGGAGCGGCGCCAGGGGTTTTGCCGCCCTAGGTGGCAGCGCTCCTCCTCTGAGCATTCGGCAGCAGGGGTCCTTCCGCTCCGCGTCTTCAGGGCACTTTGGCGGCAGGTCCCGGAGCGAGTGAAGGACCCGCTACTGAATTTCTGCCGAAGATCCGGAGCGGAAGGACCCCCCCCCTGCCGCCGAATTTCCACCGAGGGCAGCAAAATGCCACCCCCTAAAATCCTGCCGCCCTAGGCAACCGCCTAGGGTCGCCTAGTGGAAGCGCCGGCCCTGGTTACTGGGCAGCAGAGTGTACTGAGGAGGGGAGGGGAAATCAGTCTGGGAACAAGTTTGTCTTGCCTTGCTCTTGCATGGGGCTCCTGACTCACTGACCGCGCTTTGTTCCAGGCCTCTAGGGCGAGGCTGTGCGGCCTGGTACCTCTGGAATCTCATTGACGATGCGCCCCCAAGGCGTCAGTATATCATCTGTTTTTTCACTCTCTGCCTCTTCAGCTCGGGATGCTGCCAGCGTTCGCTGGCTCTTGGCATTGCGTGGAGCGAGCCAGCAGCACACAGGAAAGAGGCTGCTGTTGTTGAGAGTGCAGCAGCATCCCCATTAGTCATATTTTCTGCGGGTTAGGGCTAGACTCGGGAGCTTTGCACTGGGCCAAAACACAGCACAGGAAAGTCTCGCTGCAACCGCAAACTTCAGACCTTAGTGCAAAGTGTTCTGCCCCGACACACGGATCTTGTTTTGCTCCCCTCCTGCTCCCCCCACTCGTCCAGCAGGGGCCTCCTTTCTGTCCCTCTTCGCAGTAGGTTGGCTTGTTGGTACAAGAGCCGTCCCTTCTCTGCTGCTCCTGTCTCATCTAGCCTGCATGGCTGTGCCGCTCTGACTCTCTTCCAGCTGAAACGGCGTCTCTCCCCCAGTGCAGTTTCCCATAGAACTCTGATGTGTTTGTGTGGTTGTATGAGAGCGCCTGGGGCAAATCAGACTGACCCTTCAGGCCGTTGAAGCAGGGTTTGTGGGTACAGCAGCCATGCTTGTGTCTGCATCGACTGCACGGTCTGAGGGGTCCACGTTGCCCTGAACAGGCTCGCAGGGCGGGTGATTTTGAGGGCAGAAGGGCTCAGTTCAATGAGTTCATGGATCTCTAGTGGTGCTGGGAGAGGGCTGGGTTGGCTGAGGGAGGATGGCTGGGCTGCAGGCTGGCCCTAGGTTGGACTGGTGGATTTCACACACTTCAGCTGTATAAAGTGATCATCGGCCTTCATGCATAAAGCTGCACTGTGTGATAAGCTACAGATGAGCTCAGCAGTATTGTGCTTGCAATAATGTTTGATGCTTCTAAAACTCAATATTTTTCTTCAGCTGAACCTGTGGCTGGAGTTTGAAATGTGGTCTGGGGTCTCCTAGAAAGTCTTGTTTTCTGATCTTTTCGAGAAGCTGTTTTAATCCTTGGCTCTGTTTTCTCCTCCCCACCCCAGCCCTGCAAAAGTGTGTACAGATTTATAACATGTAAGGTGTGTGTTCATGCATAGCAGTCTCCCAGAAATAATAATGCGCTAGTTACGCGGTCTCTGAGTAGTCGTTGATGTGATTTAGATCTTAACCAGGCTGTCTGGTTGACAAACCCCGTGTAGATTTACAGGGCAGCTCATAACCACTCCCAAAGCAGCTGGTGAGGTCTACGGGGAAAATGTGCAGGCCAAATCCCTATTTCCAGCAACGAGTGTAGTGGCTGCACTGGCGCTGTTAGCTGGGGTAAATAAACATCTTTAAAAAATGGTAACTCTCGCTCGCTCTCGTCCATGGGTATGGGAGCAATTCTGATCGTTCTACTAACATTATAGAACATGAGAAATTCATATTTGCAAGGCTCAGTAACAAGGATCTGTCATGCAGGGAAACTCAAACCTGCCCACCCTATCATTCTAAGCGACACGTGGGTCCTCAAGCTGGGGAGACAAGAACCCAAACTCCCTAGTGTCATGAGGAATGAGCCCCGGTTCTTCTTAGAGTGCTTGCTCATGTCAGTTCCATTCTAGCGCCCATGTGCACAGTTCTCGGAGATTTCTGCACCCTCTTCAGCGCCTCAGCCGAAATGTCTGCAACTTTACGTCCCACTGTGCACTGACCCAGCAGGCCCGGGACGATGCTGGCTTCGGTAGGGCAGTACTGCAGCCGCTAAGCTGTGAACTCCGAGCCCACCTCCGTGGATACTGGTTGTGAGTCACCTACAATGGAATTGACGTGGGCAAGCACTTGAGAAGAAAAAATGGTTACTCACCTTTCAGAACTGTTGTTCTTCGAGATGTGTTGCTCATGTCCGTTCCATGACCCGCCCTCCTGCCCCTATGTCGGAGTTGGCAGCAAGAAGTAACTGAGAGGGCGCAGGGCCGGCAGCACCTGATATAGCGACACATGAGCGCAGCACTCCAGAGGGCGCCACAGCCGGCCCTACGGGTACTGGTAAGGCAGTAATCTCTGACAACTGTGCACATGCACATACCTAACATGGAATGGACATGAGCAACACATCTCGAAGGACAACAGCTACAAGAAGGTAGGTCACCGGTTTTTTCCTTGAAGAGAAGTCTCAACACCTGACAGCCACAGCATATGGCCAGCCACAGCATATGAAGCAAAAGTAGGAACCGTTTCGAAGAGCCCATAAGCTAAAAGCTTGGCTAGAGACACTTGGTAAGATGCCTCTTTGGTATCAGGTGGAGAAGCAAGAAAACGAACGATGGAGAGGGAGAACTGAAGATACTACAGTGGTAGCAGTCTGGCAACCTCACAGAGAGTGCTAAATAGGAGAGAATCATACTTAAGACAGGAGACTGGTTTATGGCAGTGACTCTCAACCTTTCCAGACTACTGTACCCCTTTCAGGAGTCTGATTTGTCTTGTGCACCCCAAGTTTTACCTCACTTAAAAACTACTTGCTCACCAAATCAGACATAAAAATACAGAAGTGTCATAGCACAGTAGTACTGAAAATTGCTGACTTTCTCATTTTGACCATATAATTATCAAATCAATTGGAATATAAATATTGTACTTGTGTACTATACACTGAAACGTAAAGCAGTATAAACCAGTCATTGTCTGGATGAAATTTTAGCTTGTACTGACTTCACTACTAGTGCTTTTTATGTCACCTTTTGTAAAACTAGGCAAATCTCTAGATGAGTTGCTGTATCCCGGAAGAGCTCTGTGTATCCCCAGGGGTACACATACCCCAGTGGAGAACCACTGGTTTATGATACTGCATGTGGAGTGCTGTTCCCTTGGGTTGTTCATCGGCAGTGGGAGTGGAATCTGGCACCTCTGGATCTTAATGCATGAGCCTCTCCTGTCTGAGCTCTGTTAGCCAAGGCTATAGCTGGGTCATCAACTTGGGCGTCTGGCCCAGATGTGCCCAGCGAGCACCTCTGATACAGAGGATGAAGTCTGCAGAACCTTGTGTTTGGTGCCTGCTCTGGTACCCGTTGCAGTTGGTTCTGGCAACCGTGGTGACAGAGGAGTATTCTCAGTGCGGCTGGAAGTGTCGAGCTCCTGGCCGGGGAGTCGAGCAGAGCCATTTCAGCCTGACTAGCAGTGTAGAGTGAATTGTGAAATGCTGATCAGATTGTCAAACCAAACCCACTGTGTGAATGAGTGGGTGGGGATGGGGTGGGGGGGCATCCTGGGGGGAAGTGTGTGTGTGAGAGGGTGGAAGGGCCACGGGTTATGGCACTAGCCTGGACCCAAGAACCCAGGCTTCAATTCCCTGCTCTGCCACAGACTTCCTGTGTGACCTTGGGCACATCACTTGGGGTCTCTGGGCCTTGGCTCCTCATCTGCACAATGGGGAGAGTAGCACTGCCCTGCTCGCGGGCAGTGTGAGGGGCTCAGGGCAGAGGAGTACTTACAAGCTACATTGGCAGGGGTGGGAAGGCTGAGGCTGGTCCTTTCGTCACCCAAGCAGCTCTCTGAACTGAGGAGCTGACGGAGGGGGGGGCGTGTGACTGAGATGCAGTGTACACAGCCAGCCTGCTCTCTATCTTGCTGGCTCAGGTGCCCGGTCTCCATGCCACACTGATGTTTGGCTGATGCTCCTGGGCCCTGGCCTTGGGGACAATGTGCTGCCTTCCAGGACATGTGGTCACCCCACAAGTAAAGCCCCAAGTGCAGTGGAACCCTGGATAACCACTCCAGCCCTGTCCCTACAGCTTGACTGTACTCCAGCTTCCCTAGTTCATTGGCAGGTTAGCAAGGCCAGAAGCCTGGGACTAGCTGGTGGGGCTGGAGATGACTGTGCAGAAACGAGCGCTTGTTTCCAGCAGCAGGGCAGGGTTGTTTTCTAGTCAGGTCAGCAGTAGTGGTGGGCCTAGTGGCCGAGCATGAGGGAAATAACCGAGCTGAGGCGCAGGAGCCTATTGAATCTCGTGAGCAGGCCGGCATGTTTGAATAATTCAGACTAGAGACGAGAGGAAGGCGAACGCCATCTTGCTTTGATGCTAGGAAAGCTGATTTCTGAAGGGATGCTACGTTCCCCAGAACCCTGATTGGTGCTGGAGGGCCGGGAGTCAGGACATGCCTGGCACACCCATGAGAATGATCTAAGAAGTAGGCTGGGTGCAAAATTTACCCCCCTTGAGTCTGAGCTGGGGAAAGGGCAGCGGAGGCCAGTGTGGTTGAGTACAGGCATGGGAGAAGCCAGAAGGGTTTTAACGCATTGAAACCTTAAGGCTTTTGAGCGGAAGGATAGAAGCTGAGTAAACTCCACTCCCTTCCCTGATCCTGTTCCACCTCCTCTGTAAACACCCGTCGCACTGGCTGACTGCTTGGGTTCTGCGGGGAGCCAGCCTGATCAGCGGGCCAGTTGGCTCTGGAATGGGACATGCTGGAGCTAGTGCATCCCCTTTCGGAGCCGGTCAGCCAGCGTGCTCGTCACTGCACTTCGGCTTGGGAAACCCAGAGCCCGCCTGGGCTCTAGGGCTGGGAAGCCAGAAAGCAGCCTGCCCCCGGTGCCAGCTCTTCTTGAAGAAGTTGGGCTGCAGCAAGCTGCAGTGCTGGGGGTTTCTGAGCCTTCTCCCCTGGCTGGTATCCAAGACGCAGCTTTGTCTGTCAGTTCAGTCCAGTCTCCACTGTCAGCTGGTTCTGACTCAGCTTGGTCCATCCCTTTAGCAAACTGTGCCCTCTGGTTTTGTATCCCGTGTCATTTTCTTGGTCCATCCGTGCGTTGTCCAGTAATGTGTCTCTTAGCCCTTGAAAGCACGTAATGCCCTTCTCCTCCACCAGCTGCCTTCCAGACATCGCTGGCATTGGCATGGAAGAGTTTCCTTGGCTGTGCAGTTTCCTGATCCCCTCATTCCCTCCTTCAGTGCAGCCATTACCTTAAAAACTAGGCTTGCTCCCTTCTGTTCTCTCCTCAGACTTGAAAATCTCACCAGGCTAATTGTCCACCTTAGCAGCTGAGCTCTGAGAGAGGGGAAGGATGGTCCAGTGGTTAGAGTGCTAGCCTGGGTCTTGAGAGACCTGGATTCAATTCCTTGCTCTGTCACAGATTTCCTGGGTGATCTTGGGCAAGTCACTTAGTCTCACTGAGCCTCAGTTCCCCACCTGTACAATGGGGATATTTCCCTATGGAGAAAGTAAATAAGGAAGTATTATTTACTCCTTCTCATAACACAAGAACTAGGTGTCCCCAAAGGAAATTGATAGGTAGCAGGTTTAAAACAAACAAAAGGAAGTAGTTCTTCACACAATGCACGGTCAGCCTGTGGACCTCTTTGCCAGAGGATGTTGTGAAGGCCAAGAGTCTAACAGGGTACAAAAAAGAACTAGCTAAATTCATGGAGGCTAGGTCCATCAATGGCTATTAGCCAGGGTGGGCAGGGATGGTGCCCCTAGCCTCTGTTTGCCGGAAGCTGGGAATGGGCGACAGGATGGATCACTTGGTTATCTGTTCTGTTAATTCCTTCTGGGGCACATGGCATTGGTCAGAATACTGGGCTAGATGGACCTTTGGTCTGATGCAGTATGGCCGCCGTTATGTATTTCACAGGGGTGCTACAGGGATAAATATTGAAAGATGGTGATGTGCTCACATATTATGGTAATAAGGCCCAAACGAGCTTATGATAGCTAGCCTTTAACTCCCCAATGGGTGAGTTGGAGAATCTCTCCTGTGACACTAAAGCCTTGTCTGCACTAGTGGGGGAAGGGGGGCGTGTAGGGTCCACTTACGTACCCCTCGCAGTGAAAAGTAGGCTGGGCCCACATTGCAGTGTGTAGCTTTGCACAGCAGTGACCGGCTCTGGCGGGGGGAGGCCGTGGGAAAAGACTTAGGCAGTAGGGAGCTGTGCTGAGCCGTTCCCTGCACTGGAGGAGGCAGTGGCATGCGACACTGCTAAAGATAGTAGTGTAGGTGTGAGAGGCTCTGCTTGGGCGTGTAGAGCCACATAGACCCTAACAGAGGGTCCTGTGGCACCTTTAAGACTAACAGAAGTATTGGGAGCATAAGCTTTCGTGGGTAAGAACCTCACTTCTTCAGATGCAAGTAATGGAAATCTCCAGAGGCAGGTATAAATCAGTGTGGAGATAAGGAGGTTAGTTCAGTCAGGGAGGGTGAGGTGCTCTGCTAACAGTTGAGGTGTGAACACCAAGGGAGGAGAAACTGCTTCTGAAGTTGGATAGCCATTCACAGTCTTTGTTTAATCCTGATCTGATGGTGTCAAATTTGCAAATGAACTGGAGCTCAGCAGTTTCTCTTTGGAGTCTGGTCCTGAAGTTTTTTTGCTGTAAGATGGCTACCTTTACATCTGCTATTGTGTGGCCAGGGAGGTTGAAGTGTTCTCCTACAGGTTTTTGTATATTGCCATTCCTGATATCTGACTTGTGTCCATTTATCCTCTTGCGTAGTGACTGTCCAGTTTGGCCAATGTACATAGCAGAGGGGCATTGCTGGCACATGATGGCATATATAACATTGGTGGACGTGCAGGTGAATGAGCCGGTGATGTTGTAGCTGATCTGGTTAGGTCCTGTGATGGTGTTGCTGGTGTAGATATGTGGGCAGAGTTGGCATCGAGGTTTGTTGCATGGGTTGGTTCCTGAGTTAGAGTTATGGTGCGGTGCGTGGTTGCTGGTGAGAATATGCTTAAGGTTGGCGGGTTGTCTGTGGGCGAGGACTGGCCTGCCTCCCAAGGTCTGTGAAAGTGAGGGATCATTGTCCAGGATGGGTTGTAGATCACTGATGATGCATTGGAGAGGTTTAAGCTGAGGACTGTAGGTGATGGCCAGTGGAGTTCTGTTGGTTTCTTTTTTGGGCCTGTCTTGTAGCAGGAGGCTTCTGGGTACACGTCTGGCTCTGTTGATTTGTTTCTTTATTTCCTTGTGTGGGTATCGTAGTTTTGAGAATGCTTGGTGAAGATCTTGTAGGTGTTGGTCTCTGTCTGAGGAGTTGGAGCAGATGCGGTTGTACCTCAGTGCTTGGCTGTAGATGATGCATCTGAAGAAGTGAGGTTCTTACCCACGAAAGCTTATGCTCCCAATATTTCTGTTAGTCTTAAAGGTGCCACAGGACCCTCTGTTGCTTTTCACAGATTCAGACTAACACGGCTACCCCTCTGATAATAGACCCTAACGTTCTGCCATGTCGTCACTCGTCTGAGCAGTGCCTCGCCGGCTGCACTGCCATTTCTACCTGTGCTGGGGGCATGCAGTGTACGTGCTCTAGACGCCACCGTAAACGCAGACGGAGCCTCCCTCTACTCCAGAAATCCTGGTTGCTCGATAAAAATCCCCAAATTTTTGGCCAGTGCCAACTGCTTCCTTGCGTCCCACTTGGGTCCTGCTCACTTCTGCCACTGATTAGTAAGGAACTAAAATGTACCAACTTTACACCTCCTTTGTTGTCTTTCAAGTACAGCCTCGTGCCTTATCCCAGTCTGCACAGTGGCTGATGTCCCATCTCCTGACTAACCCTCCCCATGTGTCCTTGGAAGGCCAATTACTGCTGCTAGCCACCACGAGGGAGTTGGGCAGACTTAGTCTGTAGCTGATTATAGCCAAAGTGCACCACTAAACAGTATGCTCTCCTCCCATCAAAGTCTTTCACCCGCCTTTGCCTGGGCTCCCCTTGTTTACCAGCTCATCTTCCGTGATTACGCAGTAGCTGGAATCTCCTGGACACTGCCTCTCATTCATCAGCTCTTTGCACTCCCTCCCCTTGGTTGCTGCCCTCTGTCATGCTATTCTCCTGAGCGCTGTATCGGACACGCTCCCCTGCAGCTCACGCAGGTGGGGTCTTGCTCTCGCAATCAGAACGGCATTGGCAATGGACAATTCCCCCTCGATACTGCTGTAAGATCTCTGCAACCCACACTCAGTCTTCTTCCTGGCTAGCGCCAGCCCTGGCCATGAAAGGCACTGCACTGTTCCCACTGCCAAAGTCCCCAGCCTCGGGTAGAACTGATAACTGATGCCAAGGACAGTTTGCTTCACTTTCCAGTTCCCTGAATACTTCGTGTCAGATTTCGTCCTGCCACTCTGAATCTCTCGCTCCCCTCCCAGAATTCCTTCGCTGGCTTCCTCTTTCCTCATCAGCGTTAAATTCGCCTCCTCCCTTCAAGCTGGCGTAAGAGATGGACCTGAGCCAGAACGTAGGGGAAGGTTGGAGCCAGATCAGAGCTGTGCATCTCAGGCCTGACGCTGCTCTGTCCTACCCTTGCTTCCAAATCTGCTTTCATTCCTCTCCTGTGCTGCAAGTCCGGAGCTCTGTCCAGCCCTGTCATCATGTTTCCTTTGTCTATTTCCTGCCCACGTCTTCATGTCATTCATGCCTTTCTCTTTGCCTTCTGAGGTTGTCTGGTCTAGAGTACGTCTACAAAGCCTGCGGCAGGCAGCCTCTGGGCCTGGGTTGCTAAAAATAGCTGTTAAATTGCAGTCAAGGCTCTGAAGCCTCCCCTCCCCCCCCCCCCCCCGAGCCTGAGCCCCAGGCCTAGCCGCAGCATCTGCCCGGCTAGTTTTAGTGTTGGGCTCCAGGCTCGCTGCTGGGGTGGGGCAGCCATACTCGTAGGGTGCCAGGTGGCCCCTCTCCTCAAACCCCTCCTTAAAAGTCACTCCCCTGGCTTCACCTTCCACCACATCTCCCCTCCCCCACACTATCTGCTTCCAGTCTGACCTCTTCCAGCGCTGGGCTCCCATGCTGTCCTCAAGTCCCTTTTCCAGCAAGTAGCCGGCATGGCGCCACCATGCACCTCTCCTGAGCTTTAATGTCAAGGGCATTTCAATTCCTCACGCTGATCAGTGCCTCTTGCTGCTTGAACTTTAATCCTGCTGGGCTAAGCAGAACATGTGCAATTCCTCCTGAACTGGAGTTCACTGGCTTAAAAGCCAGCCCAAACACGAGGTTACTACGGGAGTGTGACTGAAAATGGAGGACATGGTCTTCGTGTTAGCCCCTTCATGGGAGCCCCCGCTATTTCCCTGCTGGGCTCAAGATGAGAAAATGGAACTCTTCCCCGGCTTTGTGAATACACTGATTCTGTGCCCACGCTGCCTAAGGAAAGCAGTCTGCTCCTCGCTCAGCAAGGGCAGTGGGGCGTTCTCTTAAAAACCAAGACTGTGCTGAGTGCATTGACAGCTAGACCTTGGCCCCTTCCCTCTGCAAAATTAAGTCATTGGCCCTTCTCATGCTGCCTCCAGCAACCCCCTTTCAGACACACCCCTACAACTGGATAAACAGCTGAGTAGGAGCTGTCGTTACCCTGGCTTGCAGCCAGCTCCGAACCTAGTTTATTTGTAATGGAAGAAATTGTATGGGTGGAAATAAGGAGCTTGTCAGTTTCCTTGACAATTAGGCCACAGCTGTCAGCCTGAAAGGAGAGCATCCGTCTCCAAGGAGAAACCTACCACGAGCTGCTGCTGCTTAACCCTCTGAAGTACCGATAACGCCCTCGTGCCTTGGAGCGGAAAAGGAATGTGGAGCGAGGGAGGAGCTTGCACGGTGACTGCAGCACTAACTTGAGTTAAAAGGTGTACGGAGGATGATGCGTCATTGAAGCCATCCCAGTTCGCAGGGATGGTCCAAGGCGTTTGGGACGTTATGAGCACTCAGGGAGCTGAATTGCATGTGAGTCAGGGGCCTCTGGGCATGTTGTTCTGGGCCTAGGATTCAGCCTCAAAGGCACGTGCTGTAATGTTGGGCATCTGTTCTTCCCTCTTGAGGCTAGACCGCTGAAAAGCACAGGGTGGCATGTCCTGCTCGGTGGAACCTGCAGCCCCTCTGAATTACAACGCAAGCTGAAAAGTGCCTCTCCATTTTCAGTGGGAAGATTGGCACGGCTTGGCTTTCCCTAGCTGTGTGTTGAGGTCATGACACCTCAGGCCTTTCACCTTTTTCCCTTCACAGCGACCTTGTAAGAATGCCGAGGGGTTCTCAGTAACATAAAGTCTGAAATCCTGTCCCCTCAGTCGGGGACAGATATTGCTGAGTTCAGACCCCGGCTTGCTGTGTGAAGACATGGTTAAAAAGCAGGGTGGTGACTCAAGCTCCCAACAGGGCTTGGAGGTAACAATTGTTTAGTTGTTGTTCTCTTTCAGATGAGTCTCCTGTAGAAACGTAGCCATTCCTACTGCTGCTTGCATGATCCCTGATTGCTGGTCATGATGTACTTCTGCCTTGGGTAACTTTGGTCATGTACCATTTCTAGTTTATCCTTATTTATCGATGGTGTGGGGAGATTCGGGGCACAGCATTCCTGAGGGGCAGGAGGCGGCTTTGAATGCCTTTTCAATGTACTTAAATCTCAAGGCACCTCCCATGCCTGAGACTCTGCAAGGCTGCTCTAGCAGCTCATCAGTGCATTGGGCCTGATGGCCCCTCGCTGTATTTTAGCCCTTCTTGGTTTCCCTCCACTAATCCCTGAGCGCATCAGTAGCAGACGTTCCTCTCAGTCCCGCCTCCCTTTCCCTCTCCTTAATACGATGTGCTTGTTCCCTTTTCTGGGGCGTACTTAGCTGTGGTTATTTTGCTGGTCTCGCAATTATCTAGAGGTGTTGAATATCCAAACCCTTGTTTCATGGTAGCTTCTTGGGGGAGAGCTGCTGTGTGTTAGAGACGAACAAAGCGCCTACGTGGGCGTCCGTAAGGAATGGCGAACACTCAAACACAGGAAGGACTTCCACAAGGACTTGGGATGGCTCAGCAGGCTAGCCAGCTTCCAGAGGACTTTTAAGCCAGCATTTGTTAGCAGCCTGATACAGCATCTTCTGATCCCTGGCTCTCTTAGCCAAGAGGAACACAGCATCTTGCCTGACCTCCACTTAGCCCGTGTGCATACGCTGCTGGGAATTATCCCGGAGGTATTGGACTGACACTGCAAAGCACATGTTCAACTAGGTCTTCCATGAAGGAATGCCTGATCCTTCTTTCTCAAATACTTACTAAAACAAGCTGCTGTCTCCTTCGAGCTTTGACTCTCATTGGAGCCTGGCCCCGGGCGATCAGTTTGCAAAGGCAGAAAAGCAGTGCTTTGAGCCCCAGCTCTGCCGCGTGGTTCATTCCAATGCATGCAGTGGGGAGGTTCTCGGGCCGCAGATGACCCGCGGGCCAGGACTTTGAGACCCCTGATCTAGCTGCAGAGTCATGGGGTTGTCAGAGGGGTCAGAAACGGCTACAATCCTCTCCAGCCCCAAAACATTAAAATGGGCCCATCAGCTGGCTCCCTGGGTGCACATGGTAAGAGTGAAGAGTGCCCCGTAACTAGGAACTGCATGCTGATGCAGGCAGCAGTCGAAGTGAACACTGGGATGCGGTAAAAGCTGTCCTGTGTAGGAGGTGCCGTGTTATGAAGTGTGTGCCGCAGGGTTCCCTCTCGTTTCCCCCACCCATGGGCAGAATGAATTCTGTTCTCTGCACCAATATAGAGGTGGTGTGTGACACACCACCTTCATATTAGTGCACATAACACAATTGATGTGGTGGGGGTGGGGCTCAGGGCTAGGGCAGAGATTGGGGCGCAGGGGTGCGGGCTCTGGGGTGGGGCCGGAGATGAGGGGTTTGGGGTGCAAGAGGACTCCCCACAGCAGCACCTGTACTGGGGGGGGAGGCGCCTCTCCCAGCTGCGGCAGGTCCAGGCAGGGCTGCGTTCCGGCTGCCCCTCCCCTAGCCAATAGCACTTGGGAGTTCTCCGGTGGGATCTGCCATGCTTTGTAGTATCCTTCATTCTGCAGCCAGCAAGCATGTCCTGGAGCATTGAACGCCCTGCCATCTCCTAGCGCTCCGTGAGCAGGGGGCCCTGGACTCCAGCTCCCTTCAGCTCTGCCACTGGGCGAACCACCTCTAATAGCACACGGTCCGAGTCGTGTGCTTCGTTTTTTGCATTGACACTGCAAGTGGGAGCTTGTGAGCAGTGCACTTTTAAGCAGACTCAGCAAGGATAAATTGCAAAATAACAAACATCCGACCAAAGCTATTTTGCAATTGCAGTCCTACTCTCCCTTTCCCCTCCCCAGCATGCAGTGCGGATGTGTGCCTTCCACTTCAGCTAAACGCTGTTGCTATATATAGGCTTGGAAGGATTAGATTTTTATTGGTAAACATCCATAAATGTCAGTTTCATTGTACACAAGCAAACCTATGAAAAAATATTTCCAGGGATGATGATCAAAATTTACAGATAGGCAAAGTAAGTTCTTAAGCTGCATTTTTCTTGTTCCAGTTTAAGGATATTTACTTTGTGTATTTTGACATGTGATGTTGACAATTCGTTTTAATAGTTATAAAGCTTTAATTTTTTGAATCTCAATATTGGCTGTCATTAAATAATTGTCTGACACCCCCGCCCCCCCCATAATTTCACGCAATTGTGAAAATTTAAATTGATCTAAATTTATTTTCATTTATTTATGAAAATAAACATTGATATCAAGAAATTCAACAAAAATAAACACTGAGTTCTGCCAACCTCTCTCTCTCTCTCTCTCTCTCTCTGCTGCAGATAGCTGTTCTCTACGAATCCCTCGCTCGGGTGTAGCACTTCTTATCAGTAGATCTCAAAGCACTTATAAAAGGAGGTCAGTATCATTATCCCCATTTTACATTTGGGGAAGCTGAGATCTGGGGAGCAGCGAAGGGTTGTCCAAGGTCATTCAGCAGGCTAGTGGTGGAGTCGGGAATAGAACCCATGTTTCTTGAGTCCAGGCGAGTGCTCCGTCCACTAGCCCATACTGCCTCCTTCACAAGCTATCCAACTCAAGCAGGCATTCGCATGCTTCCTTTCAAGTGTGTGTATTGCATTTCTGTAGCTCCTGCCGTGTGTTACAAGTAATGTACAGCACCACTGAATTGCAGCCACATCTAGGCTGGGCGGGGTAACCAGCTGCTGCAGAACATGTGGCTTAGCAGTGTGCAGAGATTGTTGGATAAAAACTCTGGGGTAAATATACTCCTATGAAGTGCCATCTAGTCTGGGCATCCAGCAGATAGGACCTCCGTTTTTAAAGAAGATGCCCAAAAGACCATAGATGGAATTCAATTTCCGACACGGAAGAATTAAGAGCTAATTGGATCTGTCAGGATTTGAACCTATAGTTCTTTGATCTAGATATTCCAAATGTTACATAGTACTAGGATCTCTAATCTATCCCCCTCTGGTCTTAAATTTTAATCACTGCAAGCAAACTTGACATTGAGGGTCTCAAATTGGGCTTTACAGAACATTTGTTTGATCGCAAAGAGGAGCTTGGATGCCTGTAAAAGCAGCTAGAAATGAGGAGGAACCAAATGAGCTGCCTCCATCCACTGACTAGAGGTTAGTGCTATGAAGAAACAGAAAGTGCTTTCGGGGGCTGGCGCTGCCATCTGGAGCATCCATGGGAGCAGGAGACCGGAGTTGCCAGCGGAAGAGGAATGTCGAGGGGAGAAGGAGCAGCATGTGCAGTGGAAAGGAGGAGGTCTGAATGCAAGGACGGGGAGATACAGGGGAACAGAGAGAGGAGACTCGGCGATGTAGCCACTTCGTGCACTATGTGGTGAAATCAGTAACCTTTTCCTAGAGTCACTTCTCTTGAAGCAATTGCCAAAGGCTTGTTCTGGCCAGGAAGAGATGATCCTGAAGAGGGAGCACCCCAGCACTGTCCCTATGTAAACTCAGCTCCCCAAGTCACTAGAGTCTCTGTGAAAGTGCTCTGAGGGGAGAGCAGCAGCCTCCTTGGTGGTGATTCTCTCCTCCTCGTTGTTCTCTTTTGGTCCTGGGGATCCCGGGTAGCACCGACTAGACTAGCGCGGCTTGTTCAGCAGCTCGTACGTTCATTGTTCCTCACAAGCAGATGCTGCGTAGGAGGGTTCTCTCTCGTGCAGCAAAACCTCCCTCTGCGCGATGAGTTGAGCCAGCTGGGAGAACCTCTTTTCCCCGAGCCGTTAGGGCGCTGTCACCCGTGGGTGCAAATAGGGCTCTTCAGTGCTCACGGGGTCTCCACCCACCGTCAGGGAGTCCTGCTCCTCTCCACATCAGCCCGGCAGCTCCTGGCCTGGGCCCCCAGTGGAAAGACTCCCACGGATTTAGCTGGGGATTGCTTCCAGGCCCATCCCTCCCCCTTCCATTTGACACCAATGGCATCAATCTCACAGAACTGAACCGGGCCCCTGGAGAGGCAAAGCTCTTTACATGCAAGCGAGGGCTGATGTATGGGCCTGCCATTAAGGGGCAGCTGGCTGGACGAAGTCCCCTCTCTAAGGATCTAAACCACCTCAGCAGCAGGCAGGCAGCAGTTGCTGCTGAAGAAGACCGGCAACTGCTTCGCAAAGCACCAGCCCTAAGATCCCCACCCAACGGATGGGGAGGACAAGCCACAGCTTGCTTCTCACCCTCCCCCAGCCTAGTCAGAAGCCAGGACAGATCCCCACAGCATCCCCCTGCCTCCAAGGGGATGCCAGGCTGGGGGAAAACCTTTGTGGCCATGTGAGACCCTGAGCTGGGAGTGGCTAGCCCAGCATGGAGTCTCGCTGGCCTGCTGAGCTGCCATGCAGAGCCACTAGGGAGTGCCTCTCTGCTCCCTGCCAGCCCCTTCCCCTAAATCAGGGAGAGACGAGGGGGTCAGAGCCCTGACCACTGTCCCAAGGGCTGGAGGGGGGCGGTGTCTGGAGAGACTCAGCCAGTTTCCTTTCCTTTCTGCTCTGTATTAGGAAAACCAGCTTCCTCTAAACCAGTGTTTCCCAAACTTGGGACGCTGCTTGTGTAGGGAAAGCCCCTGGCGGGCCGGGCCGGTTTGTTTACCTGCCGCGTCCGCAGGTCTGGCCAATCGCGGCTCCCAGTAGCTGCGGTTCGCTGCTCCAGGCCAATGGGGGCTGCGGGAAGCGGTGCGGGCCGAGGGATGTACTGGCCCTGACTATTGTCCCAGATGCACCACTGAGCAGTGCGGTTTGTTCTCTTTCAGGTGCGGGAGGGGGAGGAAGTGCGTTTCTGCTGTCGCTGGCAGCTGGCTAGGATCTGGCCCACCAGCAGCAGCCCCGTTGGAAGTCATCCGAGCAGGGTGCTGGTGAGGCTCATCCAAGGCACATAAACGTCAACAGCCATGTGCTAAATGGCTGTTTCTGCCTGGACGTTGGCCACACGCTGGGGCATGTCGGGGTCCTGGGCCGCAGGGAAAGGAGGTGCTGTGGGTGCTGGAAGGAGGGAGCTTCACTGCAGGCCCCAGTTCGCTGCTGGCGAGTGGGTTATGGACAGGGAGTGCGGGGAAATATTCTGGAGAGGAAAGTTCATCTTTTCTTCCTGAGCTCAACTACCCACCTCTAAACTAGGGCTCCAGAGGAGACACTCACCGTTTCCCTTGATCATCTGCCTTTGATCGAACGCTTTTATTCTTAGTTAACCTGACACTGCAAAGAGTGAGGCGTAAGCTGTTAGAAGCCCAAGGGCTTAAATATCAAGGCATCAAAATGCTGCATTAAAGAACAGAGGCACTGCCATGGTCCTGGATTCAATCACTGTCTGGCACCTAGTTTGATTTCTGTCCCTTCTGGGAGGTCCACAATGACTTCCTGCTCCTGGGGCCCCCCCGGTGCTTCCTTGGCAAGGGCCCATTCATCCAGAGCACATTGCTCCTTTTGGGTGGGTCCCACTGTTACTCTTCCCGTGCCCCAGTGAGTGTAGCACCCCTCTTCTGGATACTGTGCGGTGGGAGCTGGTGGTTCTTGTCCTGGCCTCTCGCTGGGTCCTTCCTGTGGCAGGTCCTGTCCTTGCCTCTCTTCCTGATGCCCCTTTGCCCCCTGGCCACTCCTGCTCACTGTCTAATTCTTCTGTTTCAATGCCTTTATGTAAGGGGGTAATAGTGCAGTGACATCAGTGGAGCTGGCCCTCTGGAACCTGAGCAAGCTCTGCTCAGCATGTGGCACCCAGCTTGGACTAGGCATCTGTGCTCATTTGGGGAAGTGTCTAATGGGAGGCTCTCTTTAAAATGGCATGTTCCCCAAGAGGGGGTGTGGAATAGAGAGCTCTCTTCCCCCTCCCCTCCCCCTTGTGGTAAAAGCACTAAAACGAGACCCCATTCTCTTTTCCTGGAACTTTAAAAGTGCACCTAGAAATCTACTATCTTGAGCACTATGAATTTTTAAAGCGGGAGCTGACAGGGTTGCCATGGTTTCCTTTGCCCCAAGGGGTGCGTTTCTGAGGATTGATGGAAATAAATAAAATAAAATGGAGAATTACAATTTTCCTACTTTAGTTGGGTGGGAAAAATCCTCTCTCCAGCTTCAGAGCTCTCTTGACTTCCTCTCTCTCTCTTCCCCTCGGTGTCCTAATTTTATCCTTGCTCACAGACCTGCTTCCTCTTCAAATTCCTAAAGGACCACAGCTGGTGATCAAGGCATGGATGCAGTGCGGACTGGCTGCAGAGACGGTGTCGCTCGTCCATATGTCACGTGGTGGGTTGCGCTGCTTGGGTGTCCCCCTTGGCGAGGCTAATGCATTAGAACAGCCACAACCCATCTCACATGGACCAGTTAGGAGGAAATGGTGCAGGGCTCTGCCCCTTTCTCTGATGCTGTACAGAGCTGGTGGGAAGGGTGGTGAAAGGCTGCTGGAGGCGAGGTGGGGAGGCCACAGGAAGGAATTTGCAAAGCGAGGTCTAGCCAAATGGAATTAGTGCAGGAAGCACAGGGTGGGGAGGAAGCGGGGAGGGGAGCAGCCCTCCTTGAGGTGTGGCTTGAAGAACCCAGCTATGGAGACTGCTGCAGATATGCCGTGGGATAAGAGGGCGGGGGTCCGCTCTGAGAACAGGCCGACTGTGCTCGAGTCACAGCTGCCAACTGTTGCAGAATGGGGGCAGGGTGGTTATTGAGAACAGAAAAGTGGAGATTGGATGATGGAGCAAGAATGGCAGCAACAAACACTGGGTTCTTGCTGTGCTGGCGTGCATGGGACAAAGTGCGGTGTGTAAATGGGGAGCTGTGCAGTTCAGCAGCTCGAACCCCGTTCTGTGTCCTGGGCTTGGCTCTGCTACTTGTAACCTTGGACAAGATGCTGCTTCTTCGAGTGCTTGCCCATGTCCATTCCATGGTAGGGGTGTGTGCTCGCCACATGCACTGGAAGTTTTTCCCTCAGTGCTATCCGTAGGGGACCGGCTCTGGCTCCCTCTAGAGTGGCGCGTGTATGCCATGGTATAAGGGGCACTGCCAGCTCTCTCCCTCCGTCCGTTCCTTCTTACCGTCAGACGGTGCTGGAATGTCTCCTTGCTTTGGCAAGCTTGCTCCTCTCAACTGTGCCTCATTGTGAACTTTTTATATATAGTTGTTAAAAACTTTGATAGTTCCCTTAGTATAAGCGTTAGTGATAGTTTGTTACCCCCGGACAGGACTTAGCCTCGGGGCGGGCCATGCCCCAGTCCCCAGGCTTCAAACCTTGTGACCGTTTCAAGAAAACCATGCCCGTCTGTGATCCCCTGTCTGAAGTGCTCAGGGAAAACCCACGTTAGCGACAAGTGTCGCATCTGCAAGAGCTTCACACCAAAAAGGAGCGGGACATTTGTCTCCAAGCGCTCCCTCACACCGGCCTCAGACTGGCGCCAGTCCCCATCCCCAGTACCGGCTAAAAAACAAAGAAAGGCCAGAAGGTGATGTACATATCACCTTCCTATTGGTGCATGTAACAAAATTCATGTGGTAGGACCCAGGGGTTCGGAGTGTGGGAGAGGGCTCAGGGCTGGGGTGTGGGGAGGTGTGGGCTCTGGGGTGGGGCCGGGGATGAGGGTTTGGGGTGCAGGAGGGGGCTCAGGGCTGAGGCAGAGGGTTGGGGTGCAGGCTCTGGGGTGGGACTGGAGATGAGGGGGTGGGAGGAAGTTCCACTGTATTTAAGAGGGAAAGGGTTTTACTCCTGCTATTTTTTTAATCCCAAAGGCCAAGGGGGGCCTACGCCCCATCCTTGACCTGCGGAACCTCAATAAGTATCTCAAGAAGTTGAAGTTCCGCATGGTCTCCCTGGCCTCCATCCTTCCTTCCCTGGATCTGGGAGACTGGTACGCTGGCCTCAATCTGAAAGACACTTACTCTCTCATATCGATATTCCACGTTCACAGGTGGTTCCTGCGTTTCATAGTTGGGACCACCCATTACCAATTTGTGGTACTCCCCTTTGGCCTAGCAACAGCTCCTAGAGTGTTTATAAAATGCATGTTGGTGGTGGCGGCCTACCTCAGACGTCAGGGTATCCAGATTTACCCGTACCTCGACGACTGGCTCATCAAGGGCCGCTCCAGGGTCCAGGTCCCGCGCAGCATTGCGATGCTGCAAGCCACTTGTCAAGCTGTTGGTCTGCTGATAAACAAACAAAAATCAACGTTAATCCTGGTCCAAGGGATAGAGTTTATCGGAGCGGTACTCTACTCTACCTGACCCAGAGCATTTCTGCCAGAGGCCAGGTTCAGGGCAATGTCAGATCTCATTGCCAGCTTTACTGCTCACCATGGCCCAGGTCTGTCTCGGATTATTGGGTCACATGGCAGCATGTACGTATGTTGTCTGCCAGGCAAGATTCAGGCTGCGCCCCCTCCAAACGTGGCTGGTGTCGGTCTACTCCCCGGCCAGACATCACCTAGACAAGGTCATCACGATCCCTCCGAGGGTACTCACCTCTCTGCAGTGGTGGACTCGACCCAATGTTGGTGTTGGAAGGAGTGGTATTCACGAGTCCACAACCCACAGTCTCCCTGATTTCAGATGCATCCGGCCTCAGTTGAGGAGCACATCTCGGTATGCTGTGGACTCCAGGGTCATAGTCGTAAGAGGAGTTCGTGTTGCATATAAATGTCAGGGAGCTCAGGGGTGTCTTCCTTCCGCAGCTGTCCGGTCGGGTGATGCAAGTGTTGACTGACAACACAGCCTCTATGTTCTCCGTCAACAGGCAAGGGGGAGCATGTTCATCAGCTCTGTGCTAGGAGGCCCTCCGCCTGTGGGACTTCAGCATTCAGCGTGTGATCCACCTGGAAGCCTCCCCAGTGTCTGGAACACGCTGGCAGATCGCCTCAGCAGGTCCTTCTCTCACCACGAGTGGTCACTCCATTCAGAGGTCGTCCGAATGCTCTTCCAGAAGTGGGGGTTCCCCACGTGGACGTGTTCAACACCAGACAGAACAGAAAGTGTCATCAGTTCTGTTCTCTCCAAGGCCTCGGCAGAGGCTCCCTTTTTGATGCCTTTCTCCTGTCAGGGTCAAGAGACCTGATGCACGCCTTCCCACCAATTCTGCTTATGAGCAAAGTCCTCTCGAAAATCAAGAGGGACAAGTCATTATGATCACCCCAGCATGGCCTCACCAGCATTGGTTTGGCGTGCTCATGGATCTGGCCGTGGCAGCCCTGTGGCCACTTCCCAGCCCCCCGGACGTACTCTCGCAGGATCACGGTCGGCTCCTGTACCCGAACCAAATCTCTCTCCACCTCACAGCTTGGATGCTGCATGGCTGAACCCAGAGGAACAGGCCTGCTCTAGGCAGGTACAGCAGGTTCTCCTGGAGAGCAGAAAGCCCTCCACCAGAGCGACTTACCTGGCAAAGTGGAAGTGCCTCTCCTGCTGGGCATCGGAGCGCAATATCTCCCCGACCCAGTGGTCTCTGCAGTCCATCCTGGATTACCTGCTTCACTTCCAGCACCAGGGCCTCGCCTTCTCTTCGATCAAGGTGCACCTGGCAGCCATATCAGCCTTCCATCCTCGCATGCAGGGTAAATCGATATTCTCGCATGAGATGTTGATCAGGTTCCAATCTGGGACCTGATCCCTCAATGGGACCTCAACCTAGGCCTCTCCTGGCTCATGAGGTTTCTGGCTTCCTTTGAGCCCATGGCTTCTTGCTTCCTTTTCCATCTGTTGTGGACGGTTGCATTCCTCGTAGTGATTACCTCGGTGAGGCGTGTCTCCGAAATTAAAGCCGTGACTTTTGGAGCCTCTGTACACCGCATTCTACAAAGATAAGGTCCAGCTGCGGCCCCATCTGGCTTTCCTGCCTAAGGTGGTGTCACACTTCCATGTCAACCAGGACATCTTCATCCTGGTGCTCTGCCCAAGCCTCACTCAACCAATGAGGAGAGGTGATTGCACACTCTGGATGTCTGGCACGCCCTGGCATTCTACTTGGAGCTCACCAAGCCCTTCCGCAGGTCGACCCAGCTCTTTATCACGACAGCGGACAGGATGAAGGGCCTTCCGGTGTCCTCTCGGGATTTTGAATTGGATCATCACCTCCATCCGCACTTGTTACGAGTTGGCGCAGGCTGTGCCTCCACCAACAGTGAAGGCTCACTCAACGAGGGCTCACACGTCTTCGGCTGCCTTCCTAGTGCACATCCCTATCCAGGACATCTGCAAGGCCGCAACATGGTCCTTGGTACACACGTTCACGGCGCACTATGCCATCACCCAGCAAGCCAGAGATGACACTGGCTTAGGCAGAGCTGTGTTGCATTCAACACATCCATGAACTCCTACCAGCCTCCCATGGTACTGCTTGGGAGTCACCTACAATGGAATGGACATGAGCAAGCACTCGAAGAAGAAAAGACAGTTACCTTTTTCCGTAACTGGTGTGCTCCGGGATGTGTTGCTTATGTCCATTCCATGACCCGCCCTCCTTCCCCACTGTTGGAGTTCCCGGCAAGAATGAACTGAGGGTGGGGGGAGCTGGCGGCGCCCCTTATTCAGTGGCATACACGCGCCACTCCAGAGGGCCCTGGAGCCGGTCCCCTATAGATACAGCTGAGGGAAAAACTTCTGCACTGGTGCATGTGGCGAGCTCACACACCTACAATGGAATGGACATGAGCACACCTCTTGAAGAACACCAGTTACGAAAAGGTAACTGTCTTTTCACCTTTGTGCCTTAGTTAGCCCATCTAGAACATGTTCGGGTGGGTGAGCGTCACCCACAAAGTGTTTCATTGGTAGGTCTTGGGGCAGTTATTACATCCTGATCCTACTGTTCTCTGTTGCAGTTGTTTAAAGATGGAGCAGAAATAATCCTGTCTGCACCATTGCCAGCACCAATAGACCAAATTCCTGGAGAGCTAACTGGTACTTCGTAAAGAGTCCCTTGATTTATTTAGCAGGTGGCTACGGCAGGGGAAGATGCTTAAGTGGAATTTGCTGCCAGTATGATGATATTTTATTGTTGTTGCTGTCTATTAGTCATGGTGCATTAGCCGTAAAATGCAGGAGCGACTCTTACTTAAAAGTGAAAATCGCCTTTATTAAATAATGCAAAGGAATCTTACTAGGTGGGCTGGGTGTGGGGACAGCCATTCCTAGCCACAGTACTTGGAGAGGTCAGCAGATTCCACTCCAGCACCAGGAGGAGGCATTTCTGCCTTCAGCTGAAATGTATTTGGTGTGTCTTGAAATCCCAGTTCCCATCCGACAGCTGTGCGCTGATAACAGGGTTTGCCCAAGTCTCAGAAAGCTCACCCCATCCACATGCTGGATCTGCCAGGGAGAGAGGGGCAGAAATTCCCTCTGGGCCAGGGAAAGGGGCAGATTTGAATGTTAAAAAGGTATGAATTTGAATTCACCCCACTGGAGTTGCTCCAGATTTACTGAGACCAAGTCCAGCGCAGACTTCCTGTGCAGGAAGAGAAGGATAGTGGGGAGGCAGCGGTTTTGGGGATTTGTTTTGGATCCCATTGGCCACTGGCCACGTGTTCTGTTCTCGTCCTATGTTGCAAATGTACAAAGGTTTTCTAAGCCATCTCCTGTGATTGGGAAGCTGCCGCCTAGACCCTCCATTCTTCCCAGGGCCTCGCCGGAGTTACCAATCAGCCACTGGCTGCTGCTTTCAGAAGCTGGAGGGCTGGGGCAGTTTTGCGCTGTTAAACACATCCCCTCGGCCGTGGTCCTTCAACCAGCCATTGGGGAGGCCTGAGGACGGAGCAGTGAAAGGGGGAGCGGGAGGCAAAGGGAGCTCTGGCCAATCGCAGCAGCAATATTTCGATTAGCCCCATTTCCAAGAGAGACCTTCACAGAGCTGCAGCAGCCAAGGCAGGTTCTGGCCTTACTTGGAAGTGTGTGTCTGACTGACTTGGTGGAGAGCTGGGACAGATCCAAACAAGCTACTCCCCGGGAATCCCTGCACAAACCCCACTGCCCTTCGAAGGGGCCAGGCCGGCCTGAAGGAGCTATAGCTGTGTCGGCCTGGCTTGTAGTGTGGGGGAGGGGGATTCTTGGTTGTGCAGCTGCTCAGCAGTGGAATAAAGCACATTGCATAAAGGTGCGGGGAGTCTTCCCCTTACACACAGTCCCCCATGGCCCCCAGGCTTACTGGCTAGGCCTTGCCACATTGCCCCAGGGCTAAGCCTGCTCGCCAGGGCTGGACGTGCGTGTGCGATCTCATGCCCTCCAGTGTTAAGGAACTCAGCAGCTGAGTGCTGTATTTAATGGCAACACTGTCAAACCATCTCTCTATTCACTCCATCTGAGTGCCGCTTCCTGGCTCCTTTCCCATAGAGCTTTTCCTGAACTGTCGTCAGCCTGTGTTCTGTCCCCCACCCGCGCCACACTGTTCTCCTTCCCCTGCGCTGAATTCTCAGCTCTTCCCCGGCCTTCTAACCGCTGTTCTGTCTCTGCCTCCCACCACCCGCCCATGCCTCAGACTTCACAACCCTACTGTGCCAATAAACCCCCGCTCGCCTGGGCAGTGGTGGGGAATGTTTTCCTGGGCTTCACTGGCAGGCAGCTGGGGGGAACTCAGAGCTGTGGGGTTTGCCGTCTTGGCCAAAATGTTTGGGATTTTTAAAAGGAGAAGCCTAACATTGGGCTCCTCAATCCATACTAGGGCAGCTCCCGCCGCTGCCACGGAGAGCAGTGAGAGACGGGGTGCAGTGAAATTCTGGCCTGACTCTGGATTGAGGAGCCTTAGATTAAGGGGAATGAAGCTGTTCCTGGTTCTTCTGGTCCTGAATCACAGTCCTGTGGTCATAGTGTATCTGGGTGTTACACGGGAGCAGAGACATCAGTCAGGCTGCACTGCCGTAAACCTCTTAGCTAAGTTGTCTGTGTTGCACCGTTAACCTGGCTTAGCCTCGCTCGTGTGCAAACAGCTGTTACTGTGCCCAGAACAGCCAGACGTTTTATAAGGAGGGAGCCCAAGAGGCATGCATGTAATGGGGTCCCCTCGGGTTGCCAGTTTTGGTTGGACGTGTTCTTGGAGTTTTCATCACATGAGAATCTTTTATTAAAGATTAATCTTTAATTCCTGGAGACTCTAGGGCAATCCTGGATGGTTGGCAACCCTAGTCCCCTCCCCCCCCCACACACACACATTGCTGTGACCTCTCTCCTTCCCCACTGGAGAAACTGGGACTGGCTTGGGCCTATTTCCCCACCCCTCCCACCAGAGAGACCAGAGCCTCTTTTCCCCCACCCCTCCCATGGGAAATGAATCGGGCCAGGACCTCTCCCTGTTCCCTCTTCCCCCCTCCCCCCGTCTTTGGCCATGGGGAGCCTGGACCCATAATGCTCTTGCTATGCCCTCCTTGTGTCTGGGGCCATATCCCAGGGCTGAGGCACTCATGGTTCTTTCCCAGTCCATGCGGGGAGAATCCGTCAGGCCCTGGGGGGATTGTGGGAGGGTACCATCTTGGAAACTATCAGCTCTTGAGTGGTTTAGCCTGCGTCCGCACCGCAAAGTGGATGGGTTCCAGCCCAAGTTGAAGAGGAGCCTGAGTTTAACCACACCCCAGCCAGGTCAGCTAGAGCCTGGGATAACTGTGCAGTGGAGACGTGCCCAGAGATGCACCACTCTGCTGTGAGTTCCCCAGAACTTGCTGCATCTCAGTGCAGTCCGCAGGAGGGTATGTGCACAAATCCCAGCGTAGGTAGTGCTCCTCCCCCACGCCGGGACTCCCAGTCTACTGGCCATGGCTTGCCGATGTAGCAGGGAGTCCCGAGGAAGGACGTTGAATAGGAGTTTCAGATTTGACTCATAGGTGCATCCGTCAGAGGCGGGTCAGGTGAGAGCACCAAGAGAAGAGAATGTTCTGAGCTGCCGGTCCCGCAGGGGCAGCGCATCACCCCAGTAGAGCAGCTGTTGCAGCCAGATAGTTTAATTAGCCCCAAATAGACGTATCCCCTAACCTCTCCCCGCTCTGCTCCCTCGGTCTGCTCCGACTCCCCTGCACAGCTCGCTTTCAGTCCAGCTCCCACCAGAGGAAATGGCTTCTGTGCTGGCAGCGTCAGCTGAGCCTTGGCTCTATCTCGTTTGGTGGTGTGGGCGTGCACCTCGCTGCTAGCAGGGCTACGCTGGGACGGGAGGAGGGGGTGGCATGGGCGGCGCATGTCAGGGAATGCGAGACAGGAGCCTTGCAATGAGGGAAGGAGGGTGCATCGCACACAGCAGCCGCAGCGCTGGTCCTTCTGATTGGTTCCGCCTGATAGCCAGCTGCTGAGTTGTTATCCGCCTTGGCCGGCTGCCAGCATGGTTGCCCTGTGAAAACGTAACCACTGCAGCTGCATTTCTCCCTGCTGCGCAACGGTTCCAGCATCCTCGCAGGGCTGGGCCGGGGGAGGGGAGACGAAACCATTGGCCCTCTCGAGCGCTGGGTCCGGAACAGCAGCGGAGAGCTAGCCGATGCCAGTCAGCACAAACAACTCACCTGCTGGGCTCCAAACTTCCTGGCCACTGCTCTGTGCTCTCCTGGCCTCGGGGCTGCTGGGCCACTGCATGCAGCAGGGTGCCTCAGGCTAGCATGGAGGTGTGCTCCCTTGGAGCAGTGTCCCTACACTTGCTTCCTGGCCAGGCTGCGAAGCCTAGAGTCAACCCTGTGTGCTGTTCTTTCAACCAGTCCCACCCCACACCTGCCCCCCTGCTGGAGGGGTTTCCTGCATCCTATTGAATTCCACCTGCCACCTCCAACACAGACAATCCCCCATCCCCTAATTACTGGGCAAGGTTGGGGTGGCATTTCCAGGTGGGTTCCGCTTGCAGAGCGAAGAACAACCTCCGGTGAGCGACTCTCAGCCCCTCCCGCCCCACTGGGAATTGATTCATGGTAATCAGCCGTCAGCTGGCTGGGAGGACACCCACCCTTTCCCTGCGCCCTGGGCTCTGCCGGCGGCCACAGAACCCTCTGTGCTGGAGGGAGCTCCCGTCTGGGTTCCAGGGCCTCTCTGTGACCTACTGCGAGCTGGCCTTCCCATGGAGGGCTGGCTTCCCTGTTCAGCCCTGGCCTGCCGTGCGAGCTGCCCCCGCGCTCCTCAGACACATACAGGCAAAAAGTGCTGAGCTCACAGCAGGCAGGTGCTTTCACCATTACTCAGCCACAAGTGCTGCTGCCACCCCCTGTTCCTCGCGCTGCAGAAAAGGAGGAATAACCCTTTTAATAGAAGGAGTTAATTTGTAATAACCTACGGCCTGCCTTTCGTTGCTGCTGCTGCGTGCCTGTGAGCTCTGCATAGCTGCTGGCTGCTAGCACAGGCGGCTGCTTCGTAACGGGGATGCAGCATGAGGAGCCTCTTACGGGCTGGCTGCACATTGGAAATGGAGCAATTTTCCTCTTCCCCTCTCTCCCAAGAATCCAGTGTGAGGCTGGCTGGCCCTTCTCTGTGAGGAGAGACCTTCCCCATCGCAATCTTCAGGGGGAGTTCTCGAGCTCCAAGTGTATCCCCTGTAGGCTGCAATATCCCCTTCCCCTCCATGCAGGCTGCATGTTGTTTCCTTGAGATCTACCTGCTGCTTGTCTGGCTTTCTCCTCGCTACCATCATAAAATAGGTACAACGGTTCCGAGCGAGCACTCCCTTTCCCAGCGTTCCCGGGACCAACCCCTCTACAACTCAGCGGGAGCTGCAGTGTGTCTGACACATCCTCTCAGCCAAGCATTGGCGTGATGGGGTGGTGAGCATTGTGTTGCCGCGTTCAGAGCGCTGAGTCGTAAGGCACGGAGCGTGTGTCTGGAATTTCCAGTTTCCTGGGCTCAAATGCAGTGTTTGTCAGCAGTGGATTGTAGCTCTGCAGTTGAAGTACAGAGACCTGTTTGTATTGCTGTGGGAAAGGTTCTGGTTGGATCTCAGCAAGGCTTTGACAGTAGTGATCTCCCAGTGCCGGAGAAGTAGGGTGAGGCTTGCGTTGTCCCCAAGGGCAAGAATACATCGGGGGGCTGTCTGTTGTGATTCACGGAGAGCGTTGTCAGACGTTAAAGTAGCACTCCAGGAAAGGGATAAAGAGGCTGCAGGGAGATGAGACAGACCTTCAATCCTCTCATCAAAGGGCCTGCAGTTCCTCACTTCAATGCAGGTGAATCAATCAGTGCTGAACAAAGAGGGTTGATCTGCAGCCAGAGAATTGTAATAACGGGTTGAAATAAAACCTGTTCGGGCCCATCTTGTTCCTGCCAGCACTTGTGGTTTTTCTTGTAACGTTGGTAGACCGCACATGCAGACTGAATCTTCTGGAGACTAGCACAGATGCATAGATAGGAATCTCTGAGACCGGCCCTGCTGGGTTGCTTGTTGATCTGGTGTATGGTAAGCGCTGCAGCGTTAACTTTTGGCTGAATAAAGCTTAGCGTAGAATCCAGGCCCACCGACAGAAATTCCAGGGGCCAGGGCCGTCCCTGGAGGGGCGCGGCCTGGGGCGGAAGAGATGAACCTGTCACTTCCGGGACTGCCCGTGCTGGCCAATCACGCCAGCCTGTGGGGCACCCCAAAGCACAGGGCCCAGAGCGGTGTCACACGCCTAGGAGCCCTGCAGCCCACCTGGGGGATTTAAAAGGGCCCGGGCCCCTTGGCAATTGCCCTCTTTGCCCTCCCCCCCGGCAGACCTGGTAACATCTACCAGCTTGGCCAGAGAGAGAAGACACTCAGCTGATGTCGCTAATTTGGGTTCTGCAGACAGTGGGCACAGTTGTATAAATCGCATATCCCTGGGGAACTGGGACTAGAACCTTGGACCTTTGAGTCCAGGCCTCAACTACTTCAGCTAAAGTAGAGCTCGCTCGTGGTAGTAGGTACCTTATCCTTTCTGGGGGCAGCCAGCCACTACAGGGAGATATCACTTGCTCATACGTGCAGCCAGTACATTACAGACCAACTCCATGCAAGCCCTACCCAGTGGGCCAGATAGTTTTCCTGTTTCACCTGGCTTAAAATGGGCTGGCTGCCTGGGGCCAAAGATGGATTGCAATAGCACTTTGCGGTAGGCTGTGTGAATGGGAGGGCTTGGTCACTTGGTGAGACAGGAGACGGCCGAGCAGGGAGCATGGCATTGGCCTTTCCCCACCCAGGGCTATTTCCTTAGTTATCTCCTCTTCTCATAACACAGTGCTAGCTCTACCCGGGACATTGGCAATCCCTAGGGGTCGAGGATGATCTTTCACGGGTTCTATTTTTCACGGGTCTTTTGGTGACTGAGGAGTCTGATCCTTGAGCCAGAGGCAGGTGGTGTTGGAAGGCGGGGTTGGGCCACGATTGCTGCATGACCATTGTCTTCCTGCGACCAGGGCAAGGCGATTTTCCTCAGAAGTGGATGTTCCCTCGCTGGCAAGTCTTTGCCGGTTATCCCTGTCCTGGGCTGCTGTCTCCCAGTGTGCGGTGTCAATGCCACATCTCTTGATGTTTATTTTGAGGGTGTCTTTAAAGTGTTTCTTTTGGCCTCCCTGTTTCCCTTCTCCTTTGTGAGCTGGGCAGACAGCAGTTGTTTTGGGAAGCGTACATCAGGCATGCTCACACAGTGCCCGCTCCACCTCAGCCGGTGCTGGATAATCAAGGTCTCAGCACTGAAGACGTTGGCCTCTGTGAGGACACTGACATTAGTGTGATGATCCTCCCACTTTGTTGATGATCTTCCGAAGAAAGTGCTGGGGCTGGCGTTCCAGGTTTTTCAGGTGTTTTCTCTAGGTCATCCAAGTCTCACAGCGATAGAGGAGAGTTGGGACCATTACCACGGCTTTATACACTAAAAGTCTAGTGTGTGTTCTGATGTTGAACACACGTGATTGCCGAATACCCGGAGAGACAGTCTGCTAAAGGCAAGGCTGGCACAGCGATATTACTTTAGTTCTGGCACGGCAACGAGGGAGGTTGAAGAGGTCGCCGTCAATCCGTCGTTGGATGCCAATGCCCTGTGGTAAACAGTCTTGGGTTAATGTTTTCATAGCTGCTAAGAAAATAGAGAAAAGGGTGGGTGCCAGCACACAGCCTTGTTTTACACCAGTCAGATGACAAAAGACTCAGGGGTAGAGCCACTGCAGAGGTTGGAGGCAGTCATCTGGTCATGGAGGAGTCTTACAATGGTGATAAATTTGCTTGGGCAGCCAAACTTTGACATGATTTTCCACAAAGCTTCACAGTAGACAGAGTTGAAGGCTTTGGTCATATTGATAAAGACCATATACAGCTCCGGGTAGTGTTCTTGGCATTTTTTCCTGGATCTGCCTGGCTGCATGTCGATTGTGCTTCATGATGGTCTGAAGCAGTGGTCCCCAACCTTTGTCATCTGGCGGACTGTGGCCATTTGTCACTGGTGGCATTTCGGCGGCGACGCCTTTGGATGACGTTGCTTGTCGGTGGCATTTCGGTGGATGCTCGTCCACCAGCCAGTATGCGGGCGCACATAGATGCCCCAGTGGGCGCCATGGTGCCCGCGGGCACCGCGTTGGGGACCACTGGTCTGAAGCCACACTGGGACTCTGGCAGTACTTCCTCTGCGAGAGGGAGCAGGCAATTCAGTGAGATTCTAGCAAGAATCTTCCTAGCGATGGAGAGGAGGACAATGCCTCGATAGTTGCTACGGTCAGCCCTGTCTCCCTTTTTGAAAATGGTGATGGTATTAGCGTTACGTAAGTCAGCGGGGATTTCTTCGGTGCGCCAGATTTTGAGGAGCAGCAAGTGAAGCTTGTTAGTCAGTTTTTCTCCCCACACTTTCAGTACTTCAGCTGGTATGCCATCAGGACCTGGTGCTTTATTCTTCTTCTTTTGTTTAATTGCTTTGCAGACGACCTCAGGTACTGGTGGGTTGGTGAGAGTTTCCCAGATTGGGTGCTGAGGGATGGAGTCAATAGTGTCGTCAGTCACAATTGATTCTTGATTTAGAAGCTTTTGGTAGTGTTCCTTCCAGTGTTCTTTGATGGATTCGTTACCTTTAAGAAGGGCATTACCATCTTCGGAGCTCAGAGGGGTGAGGCCACATGAGCTTGGTCAGTACAAGACCTTTGACTCACCAACAAAGCTCCACATATCATGTCTGTCAGCAAATGTATGGATTTCTTTTGCTTTGTCCTCTCACCATTTGTTTTTGATTTCTTGGATCCTGCTTTGAACTTGATGGAAAGAGCTCTTCTTCTGACTGGATAGTGGTTGATTTTTGCCAGTCGTAGAAAGCTTTTCTCTTCTGGTCCAAAAGGGCTGTAATCTCAATGTTGTTGTTATCAAACCAGTCCTGATGTCGACAGGTAGCAAGGCCAATGAATTCCTCACAAGCCTCATGGATGGTCTGTTTTAGGGCTTCCCAGTCTTCTTCGACACTTATGTTGTCATTTCCTGGTGTTTATATGGCCAGTTTTTCACTGAGGAGTGTTTGGAAGTTCTCTTGGTGCACTGAGGATTGAAGTCTTTGGATACTGTATTGCTGTCTGTGTGATTTGGATTGCTTTCTGTGTTTTGGTGCAATCCTGATGGACATGACTGACCTCACCAGGCAGAAGTCAATCCAGCAATGGTCAGCTCCTCTCATGACATGAGTGATTTGGACATCTCTTAGATCCTGTGTTCTTACAATGGCATAGCTAGGAGGTGCCACTATTTTGAGCGGCGGTGTTGCCAAGTTGTTTTGTACTTGTTGCTTTGTCTGTAGATTGTGTTTGTGATCACAAGGTCGTGCTCTGCACATTTGCTGAGTAGAAGGATGCCACTGGAATTGGTCTTGCCCACTCCTTCCTTCCCAATGGTGCTACTTCATACATTAGACTCCTGCATTAAAGTCCCCTAAGAGGATTATCTTATCTGTTTTTGGAGTGGATGACAACATTTTATCAAGGTCCATGTAGAATGATTCTTTCTGTTCTTCAGCGTCAAGAGCTGGTGCACATACACTAATGATAGTGGCAAATGACTTATTGACCAGTTGGATGCAGAGGGTCATAAGGCGCTCGTTGATGCCGACAGGGAGCTCTGTCAGGTGGTTGACTAGAAGGTTTTGATTGCAAAACCAATACCGTGTATTCGCCTGTCGCTTGCTGGTTTTTCTTTCCAGAAGAAAGTGTAAGCGCCACCCTCTTCCCTCAAGTGGCCATCTGCACGTCTTGTTTCGCAGAGAGCAGCGATGTCAATGTTGTACCTTGAGAGTTCTCGGGCGACTATTACTGGTCTGCGTTTGGGTCTTTCACTTTTTAATTCGTCTAGTAGGGTACAGACATTCCAAGTTGCAAGAAACATTTTGGTTTTTGACCACATTGGGAGTGATCCCTCTGGACACGGCTCTCCAATCAGGTATGGTGGGACAGCCTACGTGGGACACATTTTCTAGCTCCTTCCCCGTATAGGGTGAACAGAGGAGTTCCTAAAAAGGCCTGCTCAGTCATGACCGTCATTGCCGCAGGACTTTTATGGGTAGGGGTGGGGAAAAAGTTCTTCCTGTGAAAGAAGTCTGTGCGTGAGTAGTTTAATGTGGGGGAGCTAATGCGCACCAGCAGCCACACACATCTTGGCAAACAAGGCACCTGCGTCGGGTGGCAAGGAGGTCCAAGACGACCAGGGGTTTCTGCTCCGTTGCAGCTGTTGAGAGGTGATCCTGCTTCATCCAGCTGTTCTGCTGTTGAGGTCTTGTACGGGTTGTGTTGTGCTGGGCTGCGCTTTGCCTGGTACCTCGCCTTCAACCTTACCGCCATGGGTGACCCTACCAGGAGTACAGGACTCCAGACGGCATCACTCTTAAGGTCTTAAGTATACGCAAGCTGCTCCACCATGTGACCTGCCATGAGGGCAGGGGACTGGACTCGATGACCTCTCGAGGTCCCTTCCAGTCCTAGAATCTATGAATCTATGAATCTATGTGAAGGTGACAGCCCAAGGACAAGGAGACACAGTGCTAGCTCTACCTGTGACACAGGGTACGTGCACTGGCAATGGGGCCCTGTGCACAGGGATGCCCCTCACTTATTTGGTTCACCTTACAATTTCTTTTAATGCTTGTATTGGGCGGTCCTGCCTCTTGCCAGCTACGAGGCCCCGCCTCCATGCACTTTGCTGCATCCCGTCCCTGGCCAGCCTCTGGCTGTCATGGCATGCCCCAGCCGGCAATGTCACATCATCTCACCTTGTGCTGCTTCTCTCGAGCATCACAGCCCTTCTCTGCCCCTTCCTCAGAACAAGAACAGGCTTTCGAGGCAAAGAGTTCCCTCCTCCAGGAGCAGCCTCTGCCCTACAAAGCTGCCAGATGATGAGCAGCTGTAGCTCTACAGCCGAACCTGCTAAATAGATTTACTTTCTGAAAACTTGTTGTAAGGGCTCTCGGACTTGAAATCGAGTCACTTCCCCACCCCAGAACAGTTCAGCTGCTGCACCTGCTCCTCAGTGGCTGACATGTTTTCCTATATATTTTTTTTTAATGGCTTTTCTCTCCGCCATTGCTGGATGAAAGACCCAGACAAACAGAAGGAGTAACTGACACTGGGTCGATGCAAGCACTGTACAATCCACAAGCAACTAAACAGTTTATAACAAAGGAGAGGGAACAAAACTGTTGAATCTTGGTGCTGCTTGTCACAACAGTACATTTGAAATCACATCTGGGTGTGTGTTTTTTTTTTTTTTTTTTTAAGTTGATGCTCCTTTCGAAAAAGACTGGCTTCCTCTGCACGAACAGCTTCAACCCAAAAAGACCTTCTAAGGCATGAGGCAGAAGCCAGCAAGTTCCTGGCTTATCATTGGTTATTTAGTGCCTAGTACAGTTCTAAAATGTGCCAGTCCCTAAGGAGACAATCAGCAAGGCTCAGTCCCTAACCCGAAGAGCTGCAGCCTTAAGGGTACATGTGCAGTGCAGCCAGGTGTGTGAATGGCAGCTCCTGGAAACAGGCCTGCGCTCGCTGTAGTCTAGCTGGCTTGCTAAGATTAGAAGTGAGGATGCAGCCCGCCTGTTCCCCTTGCATATGTACTTGCTTGTGCAGCCTGCTCCAAAGCCAGCGCTGCTGCATCTGCTTCTATTTTTAGCAAGCTAAGCAGAATACATCTACACGAGCTGCCCTTCACAGCCCCAGCTGCAGTGGAGACGCACCCGAAGGGTCTTGCAAACACTACCAAATGGAGCACTACCATGCCTTGTCAGTCCAGGTGTAGTCAGTGCATCTAGTCATGGTGGTGGGATCGACACCTGGGAATCAATGTTAGCAGAATCCGGGCCCTGACTGCAGGGAGGGGAGGGGAGGGATTAGGGTGTCTGCTGGAATCTACTCCTAGACCTTCACAGTGCCAACAAGTGCAGCTGCTCTGCTAGTGCTATGGGTCCTATATGGCACGATCCTACAGTGCCCTCCTGCTTCCGCTCTCCGTCCCTTAGCACTTTGGGACCTGAATGACAGTGAGACTTCCATCCATCTTCCTGCGTGACGAGCCACCCCCAGGGAGATGCACCTGGCTTCCATTTCTGTGCCACTGCTCCTGCTCCCAGGCAGTTTGGGGGCAAGGTGAGGCGGCTGGAAGACCCCCACCTCTCTCACTCCGGGTGTGTGACTGTGCCATTGAACTCTCAAATTCTCAGACCAGTCCCTAAATGGATTCCAATGCTGATGGAAAGCAAGAAGCAGAGAGTATCCGCTGGAACCAGATGTAGTGCAGACGAAACCAGCACAATCTCCTCCCACACCCAGCTCTGCCGCCTGGACCGAAATCCTTCTCTGTAACCTTCCTACTTGACTTGGGCATCTACGCTCACAAGGCAGCTCACTATCCCTATCACAGCCTCCTAAATGGCCTGGCTGAGCAGTGCAGACAGACCAGATTACAGCCTCCAACTCCTTTCCGCTCCAAGACTGAAGTGCAGGAGCTTAACCCAGTCTGCAGAGATGCACGGCCTGGTGTGCCACTTCACCCCTAGCTATGCAGATTGTGAGCTGCAGTAGTAACAAATCCGAAACGCTGTGCGCTGGCCTGCGGTGCCAAGGGGAGGAGCGGGAACGGCAGAGCAGGTGACGTCCAGCAAAGAGAACGTGCATGGAAGGAGGCCACGCTCTCCTTTTTCCTGCCCTCTTGCCAAGAGCCTTGTTTCTCTAGACCCCCTCCCAGTAGCTCTCTGGAATCTCCAGTATTGCTTGGTTAGTTAAAGCCACCTGTTTTCCCATGCTCCTTCCCCTCCCACTTCCCCATCTACCGGGTTACAGACTCCTGTTCACCGCTGTCCTTCACTCAGTGGAAACCCTTCAGCAGAGGGGATCTGCTCTGCGTTTCCATGTCCCTGGCATGTGATCTGGGAGTCACTGAGCTGATGGCTTCAGCTGTTGGCGGCTGTTATGGAGGCTAGCAGCTGCACTTGGTTGCTTGATGCGCTTTGGCCAGTTGTTCTCTCCTCTTCCCTGCCCCTCCCACAGTCTTGTCTTCAGAAACTTCCAGGCACTGCAGCAGGGCAGAAAGTGCTGTGCCTGAAGCGTGGGCTGCGATCCTGGCGAAAAGGGAGGGCGGAACACAGCTGCTGCTCCTGCGCTCTCTGTGTCCCCCCACCGTGTCCCCCCACCGCAAATGCACCAGGGTCTGCAGAGGTTAGACGTGGGCATTTAAGGTGAAGGGGGCCCAGGCTTTGTCTGTAAACAGTCTATTAGTGCCTATAAATGGACTCGAATGCAAAGCAACCCCTCCACCAATTGAGGTGGGAAATTCCTGCCGTGACTGTATACGCTAAAGGGCTTCGCCCCAAGTGTGTGTGGTAACAAAGAGCTGCTGCAGCTGTGGAGATGCCGGCCCTTGCTGGAGGTGCCCCTGCAAAGTCTCTGCCTGCTGCTGACCTCGCGGTGGAGCTTTGAGCTTACTGCGAGGCCGCCTGCTGCTCTCCAGGCAGGCGGGGAGCTGAGCCCTCAGCCGTAGCTGCAGGGGTCAGATTCCCTTCACCTGCCAGGGGTTGGACACCTCAGGTGGGACCAACATCCCCAGCAGCAGCTTGGGAGGGACTGACTCCCGTATTGTAGGCTAGGCAAGCTGGCTTGTACCGGAGTACCAGTGCATGGGGACAGGCCTTGAAAGCTCTTAGATGTGCTCACAGACGGGAAATGGTTCCCTCTGTAGAGGCTGCTCCCTGCCACAACCCCCCGATCATGCATTGGGACAACCTCTCTAGCACCTTCCACCCCACAAGTTCAGGGGTCTCTGCAAACAGGAGTGGCACTTCAGTACACCCCAGTGGGGCAGGCTTATCCCCACTTCCCTGGGGGAAAACTGGGATACCAGGGGCTGGGAGTGGAGTTAAAACAATAAGCCAGTTGCCTGGCTCCCTGGAATAGAACCCAGGAGCCCTGGCTCCCAGCAAGCTGTCTACACCTAAATAGGGGGTGGATTTGCCAAACTCTGGGGCGCCCTCAAAATTCCTTCCAGTGCACCCAGGTTGGACCAGAGCTTTTGATTCCCAAACACGAGGGAGATCAGTCACATCCCCAAAGTGCTGGCCAGGAGCACGATTTCCTGCCCACATGCTGCTCCATGTGGAGCTGGGTCCTGGGTTCCCACGGATCCTTGCCTCAATCTTCGCTGTAACCACTAGGGAGCAGCTTGTTCCCACTGTCTCTCTGGGGAGTGGGGGTGGGAGCACGTTTGTTTCTTTTCCCACCCCACCTATTGAGAATCAGACCCAGAGGTGGAGTTAGGGAAGATGCAGAGGCAAAGCAGTGGAGTACCCGTCTGCCTCACACACGGGTGATGTGTGTGCTGTTCCTTTAATGCAAAACGTTTCCAGATTTCCCAATGCTAGCGCGCACACACAACCAACAACAAAATCCCATCCTTGCTAATCAAAACCAGGCCTGCAATCGGCCAGCAGTTTGCTTCAGACTCCTGCTCGAGGGAACAAGGCGTTGGCCAGCAAAATGTCAGAGCTTCTATTTATGGAAAATGAGCCCTTGGTTTTGATCGAGGGTGGGGGGAGGGGGGGAGAACCAGAATTATATTGGCCTTAAAATGCCTGCTCCAGCGCGTAGGCAGGCGTGTGAGGGGAGTGTCAGAGGTCACCAGGCTCCTCACGGCTGCCTTCCTGGCTCCCTACACAGGGTTTCCCAGGAAGCTTTCCAGGGCAGTTCTTGCTTCTGCAGCCCTGGCTGCTGGATGTGCATCCTAGCCTGCAGCCCTCGCTGCCCCTGAGCCTGCGGCGAGCCTTGCTCAACTGACCCAACCTTGCCGGGTTCTTGGGGGCAGGGAGGGAGGCTTTTGTCTAAGGGCCAAGGCAGTGCTGAGCGGCACGGTGGAGGGCGCAGGCAGAGAGACCGTCAGGGTAGAGGGTAATGAAGGGCTCTTCTCTTTTCCCCCCAGCACTGACTGGATCATGGGGTTTGGGCCCTGATTGGCTGTAATTGCCCCCAGAGGCGCTCAAGCCAGGGTGTTAGCCCCCCGGGGCTGATATGTGTCTCTTGCGCGGTTCAGGTGGGGATCTGTGCCCAGAGGCAACTCCATTGTGGGTGGGGATGAGCCTGGAAAGAGTGATAGGCATGGGGCCACTTGCCCTGTGCGACTGCATGTGGAGGAGCCGCTTCCATGCTGCGTTAGCTGTGGATGGGAAGCCGGGAGATATGTTGGTGTGTCCGCTAGGAGTTCAGGGGGTGGGGAGCCGGGGGATCCCTTCGGTGTGCCCGCTGGGAGTTCGGGGGGTGGGGAGCCGGGGGATCCCTTCGGCGTGCCCGCTGGGAGTTCGGGGGTGGGGAGCCCGGGGGGATCCCTTTGCGTGCCCGCTGGGAGTTCGGGGGTGGGGAGTCGGGGGATCCCTTCAGCGTGCCCGCTGGGAGTTCAGGGGGTGGGGAGACGGGGGATCCCTTCGGCGTGCCCGCTGGGAGTTCGGGGGAAGCTGGGGGGGATCCCTTCAGTTTGTCGGCTGGGAGTTCGAGGGTAGCCGGGGGCGGGGGGGATCCCTTCGGCGTGCCCGCTGGGAGGTCAGGGGGAGCCGGTGGGGGGGATCCCTTCGGTTTGCCGGCTGGGAGTTCATGGCGGGGTGGGATGGACCATCAGGAAGGCTGAAGGGTGGGGTGTCCTTTCTCTCCTGGTCAGACACTGTAGGGCCCTTTTGAAGGCTGTTCTCCCCTGCCCCATTCAGGAGGGGTTGTATAGACTGGAAAACACGCTCCCCTGCACTTGCAGAAGTGATGGGTTCAGGAGAACCCGGTCTCTCTGCCTTTGAGACATGCTCAGAGCATCTGTGCCCTTGGCTTTCCCAGGGGGAGGGAGTGTGTTTGAGCTCTCATGCAGGTCAGGCTGGATGCCCAGCGTGGTCCCTTGTGTCTGGAAGGGAGCATGGGGGCGGATGCTCAGTGGATGCTGATCTAGCTGAAGTTTGTGTATTTTTGAGGTGCTTAGAGGGTGGGCCCAGAGCCTGGAAGGAACGCTCTTGGCACTGATGTTTGTGTGCCAGAGGAAGAGCCTCCGTGCATACTTTGCCCCTGGATGCCCTAGGCGCCTGATTGTGAACTGGTACCTGTGACAGGCATGGCCATTTCCTGCAATGTTCTGGACAAACCTGAGTGAATTAAGTTTAAGTATCTTAGTAGCTCATCGTATTAAAAATGCAAATGTTTGTGTTACTGTGGGGTCGTCTGTAGCGGCTCTAGGACAGTGTAAACCCTGGGGAGGGTTATGAGCTTCAAGGAACCAACAGGTGTGCAGGGCAAGAGGGAACTGGAAGTTGAGTGGGTTTCGTGGGCAATGCCGATTCCCGTCGCCCGACCCTTCCTTTTGAAACTGCTTTGAGAAGAAACCCATGGCCTGCTGCTCACCTGCTCCCAGGGTCCCAAGATCAAAAACCCAAACTGTATAAAGGGGTGACTCTCAGATCGGGGGTGGTGCTTGTTCTGAGCCAAAGGTTTTACAAACGTGTGCCCACAGAAAAACCTCTGTGGGGGGTTTGAAGGACTGACTCCTACCAGAGCCCTAGCTGGAGTGATCTCTGGGAAGCTTATTAGCGGGCATATGGGTTCTCGGATTGGTTAATATGTTTTCTCTGTAATGCTTTCACCTTGAGAATAAATGTGCTTTGTAGGAAAAGCTCGGTGCTACCTTTATACCTCTGAGGGGAGGGAAAAGCAGGCTGGGTTAGGCAAGCTTGTTGGGGAATTCGCACTGCAGGCAGGGAACTGTGCGGCCTGGAGAAATCCTGGTCAGGAGTGGGGTGACGCAGGTCGCTGCCGAAGAGAGCTGATGCCTGAGGAGCAGAGAGCCTAAAAGTGGGGGGGCCCTTGCTGGACTATAGAGGGGGAAATACAGGGCCAGTTGCCCTGAATTGTGACAGTACCATATTCCATCATCATCAGCGGGAATAAATGCTACCTGTTCACTGCAGGGGGATGGCACTCAGTCCCTGTGGCAGACGAGTTAATGTGGCTATTTTTTTAACCTGAATAACTTCCTTCCCCTTTGATTCGGTAGCTTACAAGAGAATGGTGCTTGGTGACATTTTCAGTGTTGGCCTAACTCTGCTCCTAATGAAGATGGTGATAAAACTCCATTCAGTGGGAGCAGAGCCGGGCAGCCCCGCATGCTTCTGAAAATCTCATCCTTAGTACTGGCGTAATACATCTCCTCTGCACAGCAACTTACTGGCATCCCATGTAGCTGGGATCTGTCCCACTGCACAGCTGGGGAGAGATGGGCACAGAACTGCCGGAGGAGCTGGGGTTAGAACTTGGTGTTCCTAGCTCAGACCTCTGTGGTAGCAGCATTCCCTGTCAAATAAAATCACTATTGCCCAAGGCTATTGCATACAGGAAGAGCCAGAGGAAAGGGGTGTGGGGTCAGGGGTAACAGCAGGAGGAAGAGAAGATCTGAAGAAATGAGGGTTTTTTTACCCACGAAAGCTTATGCCCAAATAAATCTGTTAGTCTTTTTAAGGTGCCACCGGACTCCTTGTTGTTTGTGGATACAGACTAACACGGCTACCCCCTGATAGCAGGAGGAAGGATATTTTTGCCCTTGACTCTAGAGTCCTGTGCACTGCTTGACTGCTCATCATCTCTCTGCGCCAAGACAGCTGGGTTTGGTTAACAGTCCCAGCCCTCTCCCGAAGGTTGCTGGGGTGATTCCGGCTCCCTGCAGTGCCATGGTTCCTCCCTGGCAGTTCGCTGTGGCACTAAGATTTGTTTCCCGCTGCACTGCACCATATTTGACTTGAAATAAGCAAGCAACTCATCCCCAGGGCGGTCTCCCTTCCTTTCCAGCAACCTCGCTAGCTCCTGTTTGAGGCTGCCACTCGCCATGGTATACCAATAGAGGCCGTATCCTGACCCAAGCGGCCTCCTGGCCAGTTTGTTGCGGTGCTGATCACCGAGGGGGGAAGTGTTTAATCCCAAAAGCACATGTCTGCAGCCAGTTATGCAAGAATAATTGATATAAATGGGCTTATTTATTGCTGCCCGTTCCATTTGAACACAGTCCATAAAGAATGTTAGATTAGGTTACGTAAAGCTCTGCACAGAGAATCTAATTGTCGGCCAGCCCTGCGTCACTAATTGTACCAGCGGCGCCTTGAGCTGCTCCTGCTGCCTCCGAGTCCCAGCCCCCTGCTCCTAGCATAGGAAAGCCACGTGGGTAGAGGGATTCTGCTGTGCACGCTGAGCTTAGCAGGACCCAGGGTAGAAAGTTGCCAGGAAAGCACCGCTTTCCTTCTCCTGTTTAGGAGAGTGCGGAGGATGCTGTGGCACTGGTTTTCCAAAATTCTGCCGGGAATTGTGTGCTGGTGAAAGCTGCTGGGCTGACAGCCCTGCCGATGGAGTGTGGCTGGGCTGACTTCTCCACTTCACCCACAGTGGTGTTTCTCCACTCCTCCCTGCAGAGAGCTTTCAGCCCTTGGAATCCTGCCAGCAAGGTGGGCACTTGTAAGGATGCCTTAGTGATGTGGGAGCCCATCCCCACCAACTGGACTGAGCCTTCTCTTCCTCCTTCTGCATGACACTTCAGTATCCCATCTTCCACCCTTCCGGGTTCCTCCAGCCCAGAGCTCTCCCAAACCTGCTGTAAATAGGTCTTCTCACCCACTGCCTACTTGCTCCTCGAGATCAGTAATCTATGAAATGCTGCTCCCTGCGGTATCCTGCTATTAGCCTCCCTGGACTCTGAGTAGCAGCTGTTCATTACAGTGTTTCTTTTGTGTTTTGATCCACCTTGGGACACTTCCACTTCAGCCCTTGGCTGTTTATTGTCATTAATAGCCTCTTGTGAGGGATCTTGTCCAAAGCAGTTTAAAAATCCAAGCAAATTATGTTCAACAGGGTCTCCTTCATCCAAAGCTTGACTGACTCAGAGCCTCCAGAGCAGAGTAGAAAGGCAGGTTTACCCCCCTAGAGCCCTGCTGCTTTGACGTCATTGTGTGCTCATCCCAAGTCTTGCGTTACTAGGTCCTCAGTCTGACTCGTGGACAGTTTCCTTCTGCTTTAAGAATTTATTTAAAAAACATATTAGCAAAATCTGCTCTTCACCTGCCAAGAGGGGTAACTTTCTACAATGAACGATCTTCATAGATTTTAAGGCCAAAAGGGACTGATCAAATCTAATATGGATTGTCCTAAAATAAGCAGTATCACAAGGAAGGACCAAAGCAAGTCATAGTTCTATCCTGTAGCTAGCAGCACCATGAAGCTGTTTTTTATTCAGGGAACTTCTAACAGCCAGGATTGTAGTTGAAACAGTCATGTTAGTGTAGCGACACATAAGCATGGCCTAGATCAAGTAACTTGTGTCAACATAGGTGTACTGGATGTTTAATGAAGGAGGAGATGGTTAGTGAGCAGTGATAGCAATCCTGTATCTCTGGGTTGCCTTTCAGCCAGGAGAGACCCTGAAGCACTTGTTGCCTGGCATCACGAACTGAAATCCCTTTGCCCAGTACAGAAGTGCAGCCATCCCTAGAGTGAAATGGGACAGCTCTCCAGAAGGGGATGAATGACTGCACAACCTTAGGACAAGGAGTGAAGGACGGTGTCTAACCAAAACTACAGGAAGGGAATCTAGGCAGAGCACGTTTGGCCAAGACACTAGAGCTGTCAGCCTTCGCTTGTGCAAAAAGTGCCATAAGATGGTTTAAAATCTCATTCAAAAGATGAGCGCTCCAGCAGCACAGCCCCCCACCCCAGCCAAGCGGGGGCACTGGTTCTCCAGGGACGTTGGAGAGAAGAATGCCACCTATTGAGTCACCAGCACCACTTCCTATTGCCCTTGAGTTTTCCCATGAAATCACTGCCCTAGTTTGACCCTGTTTAGCTTATGGGATGTGATGAGATCACAGCTTGAAGCCATATGCAACGGAGGATGTTTATTGTTCTCTAAGCCAGAGGCCTCAGCCTTCAGCCAAGCATCCAGCACGTGCTATCAGAAGTCAGCATATACTGCCACTGCTGCCTCGGAGAGCGTAGGCACAGCACTGGCAAGGAGAACTAGCCTTGTGATCTTTCTCAGAGCTCCTGCAGCAGCACCTGTCTGGCACATTCCATCGGCGCGCGCTGGGAGCGTTCCATCGGCAGACCGACAGCCCCGACCCCCTAGCCAGTCAAAGCAAAGATTCGCCAAGCAGCTTGCTAACGCCCCAGCCCCTTCAGAAACGCACATGCTGCTGCTTTTGCCTTCATAAATGTCCATCGGATGCCTCCAGGTGATAGCTCCGGTTTCTGGTTTGGTTTACCTGATGGGGAGTGTCACTTCCTGGGTACTGGGATGCAAACTCGGAGACGGCCGGCGCACTGAACACCGTCAGACAATCAGCTGGACAATGTGTTTCTCTTTCTCCATCCGATTAAATCTTCTATGAGGAATTTGCCCCCTACTTTAATGGGGAAGGAAAGGGGGTTTATGAATGCAACTGAGACAACCCTACAGTACCTGTATCACGGAGCACCCCACTGTTAAGTGCTCAGTGCCTGGCTATGGCATGAGTGCTTGGAAGAGCCCCAGTGGTGCACTAGGGGATGTTGTTTATAGGTAGCTTTGGAATCCACTCTCAGACTGTCCTTCCCCTCCCTCTCCATGTCCTTGGGTCCTGTCAGCCTAAGGATAAGAAAGGAGACACATTTCCAGCACTCAGCATTACCCCGGAGCATGCTATAGATAAGTAGTATCCTTGGTGCCCAAGCCCACCCAGAGCTTATCTGAATAGGATTCTGGTGAGAGCCGGATCTAGTGAAGTCAGTCAAGTTAGAGAACCCAACACCAGGCAGGATCCAGCCCAGCAGGTTGCTAGTGGCTGTGTCTACAGTAGGATATTTTCTGTATTGGTCAAGTTGAGCCCATGATCCAGTGAGAAATGTTGGCAGAAGATCCTAGTGTAGACAAGGGGGAAAGCATCGCTTTGCTGGCTCAACTAGCTGACCTCTGCTAATGTGGTCCTCAGACATTGGGGACTTTCTGCACTGAAATGCCTCCCTGTAATTGTAATGAACTCGGACAAGAAATTCTTAATGAATGTCATGCACGTTAGGGGAAGTCGCCCCTCCCCTCCCCCCCGAAAGTCTCTGCATGTCACTGAGTGGGCTCCAGGAGAAGGCGCGTTGTATGGATTATTCTACATTGAAAATAAAATGAGACTTGAAGGTTTTAAGCCTGTTTGTTGCCCAGTGACGACAAGGGAATGGATCACGTCCTTCTCCGGGTTCTCAAGGTACTGAAGGCTGTTGGACCGGGGCTTCTTCTAGCACAGAATAGCAAAGCCAGCGTTGGGCAGCATTTCAGGTGTCCTTGAACAAACCATCCAGAACCGCAAGGGCTAGGGAGACATGGAGGCATCGCAGACCAAACAGAAAATCCTAAAATCCAAACAAACGCTGAGGAAAATCTGGGGTTTGGTTTCTAGTGAAAAATGTTAAAAACCTGGCGAATGCTGCAGTTTGCTAAGCAGAACATTCCGGCTGTGACCAGCTGAGCCCCCGTGATACAGCTTATGAAGCATCCTGTATCAGCAGAACTGTGCGGAGCTGGGCTGTTATAAAGGAAACAATAGTGGCAGAAAGTGTATTTGTAGGAGCACGTCCGTCGTAACCCCCACACCACCGTGTTCGAGTGGACTGGGAGTCAGGAGATCTGGATCTGACTCTTGATTCTGCCAGGATCTGACTCTTGATTCTGCCACATATTTGTTGGATGTCCTTGCAGAACTCTCATAACCCATTTGTGCCTCGGTTTCCCTATCTGTAACATGGAGACAGTTCTTACCTGCCTTTGTGAAGTGTTCTGGGAGCTGGGTGGGAGGCACTGCCCCATGGGAGTCAAGGTAGCTAGTCCTCGGCTGGAGCACTAACCTTTAGGTCTGCATGCAGGCACCTTGAACAGCTGTCAGGAAATGCTCCCTCCGGGTCACACAATGCCAGAAGCAATCCAGAGGGAGCAGTGGAAAGCCCCTGTGATATTTGAGTTGCGTGAGGGGGAGGGCAGAGAACGCTGTTCCGCACATCTAGAATACCCTGTTCCATTCTGAGCATCTCTGCTCCACAGGGGCATGGCCAAAACAGAGGAGAGTCAGGAAAAGGCAACAAAAATGAGTGCGCTAAAGGGAGTGGTGGAAACGCCATTGGTTGGAACACTGGGCTAGTTCTGAACACAGCACTGGAGAACAGGCTGCAGGGGACAGTGCTGTCATGGCCCCGGGGGAAGCACTTGGATGTGACCAGATAGGTCTTTTCCATCCCCGATGTCCCTACACCACACAGGGGCACCTTCCCAGAGGGGTGTGGTGTATGGATCTGCTATGATGGTCACAGACTGGAGTAAATAACCCTCTTTCTCCCTTTTTCTCTCTTTTTGACATACAGGCAGCTTTGTCTGCTTCTCAATGCTGAAAACATCTTCCACTCCATGGCAGACATCCTGCTGCGGGAAGAGGACCTCAAGTTTGCCTCGACTATGGTCCACACTCTCAACACAATACTGCTGACTTCCTCCGAGCTCTTCCAACTGCGAAACCAGCTCAAGGACCTGAAAACCCCGGTATGTTGAACAGGAACACTTCCTCATTAAACAGGCTCTCCCCACCTCTTACCTCTCCGTGTGCAGGTGACGGAGGCTGTCATGTACCCAGGGCCCCTAGCAATCCTAGGGCAGAGTTGTCCCCTCAGGACATAGGCTGACATCTGACAGGTTTCTCTTGGAATGAATTAAGGGACTTGGCTGAGGGGAAGGAGATGCCTAGCCTTTTTCTCTGGCCAGTACATAACCTCCGAGCCCCTTTGCTTCTCCTGTCTGTCTCACATACTTGCCTCTTGGTGCCCTAAACAGCAGCCCCATCTTAAGACTTGATGGTAAGGAGCTGCTCAGTATTTTGCCTGGTGTCTGCCTTACACTCGTGTTCCCCACAGGGTACGGTCCAGGGGCTAGTGTTCAAGGAGGAAGAGAGCATCATGCAAGGGTTAGGATTTGGGTCTGATTCTTCGCTTTACCATTGACAGTGTGGCCTTGGGAGTCCTCTAACCTGCTCCTGACTCAGTTGATTTACTCTTGGCTTGAGCTTTCCCTGGTAGATGTTGAGGCGTAACAGTTGTACAGTGCTTTGAGGTCATAAGAAGCGATAGTGGGTCAGACCAAAGGTCCATCTACCCCAGTATCCTGTCTTCTGACCGTGGCCAATGCCAGGTGCCCCAGAGAGAATGAACAGAACAGGCAATCAAGTGATCTAGCCCCTGTCATCCACTCCCAGCTTTTGGCAGTTGGAGGCTTAGGGACACCCAGAGGATGGGGTTGCATCCATGACCATTTTAGCTAATAGCCACTGATGGACCTATTCTCCATGAACTTATCTAGTTCTTTTTTTAACTCATTCATGCTTTGGGCCTTCACAACCTCTCTTGGTAATGAGTTCCACAGGTTGACTGTGTTGTGGGAAGAAGTGCTTCCTTATGTTTGTATTAAACCTTCTGCCTATTAATTTCATTGGGTGACCTTTGGTTCTTGTGTTATTTACCCCTTTACATAACTCTTAGTCACTTTCTCCACACCATTCATGATGTTATAGACCTCTATCCTATCCGCCCTTAGTCATCTGTTTTCTAAGGTGAACGGTCCCAGTCTTCTTAATCTCTCCTCACATGGAAGCTGTTCCATACCCCTAATCATTTTTGCTGCTCTTTTCTGAACCTTTTCCAATTGTAATGTATCTTTTTCTAGATGGGGTGACCAGAACTGCGCACAGTGTTCAAGGTGTGGGTGTACTAGTTTTATATAGTGGCATTATGATATTTTCTGTCTTATTATCTATCCCTTTCCTAATGGTTCCTAACAGGCTGTTTGCTTTTCTGTCCTTGGTTGGAAGGGGCTATCTATGTGCAAAATGTGACCATTGTTCTTTGTTATTGCTTGAAGGAAGGATGGGTCCAAGAGCAGTGTGTGACCAGACCTGATTTATGTAGGGTCCGTATACACATTTCCTATCCCATTGGAAGCCATAATCCTCAGTAATGTGACTAACTGTTGCCAAGAAAGATGCTGATATCTCAGGAAAAAAACAGTCACTTTAATTTGGGACTGAGCAGTTAGGGGTAGTGTGTACCTGTCTTTGTACACTGCATCATGACGCCGGAAGAGAGAAGCAGGTTACTATGTCAAGGAAGCCATGAATTCAAATTGAACATTGCAAGTTCCATTGAAATCCAGTTTTGGACTTTCCCCAGTCTCCTGTGATTGGAATCTCTATGTTCAGTCTCTCCTCAGAGGAGTGGTCCTTGCACACAACCTGTTCTGTATTCAGGTACTTCCTAGAGGCCTGAAACAAGATCAGGGCCCCGTTGTGCTGGTGCTTTGCAGACACAGACAGTACCTTCCCCAAAGTGCTTAGGATCTAAATAGATGACAAAGGTGGGGAGAAATGGAGGTGCACTGAGACCAGCTGAGGTCCCATAGGAAGAATGGCAGAGCTCAATCGGATCTAGATCTCCCAAGCTCCAGACCAGTGTCTGGCTGTGGGACCCCCTCCCTCCCTAGGCTGGGTATTAAAATTCCCCTGAGTGCACACAAATCCCCCAGTGGGAACTGGTGCCAGGGCCCTCTCTGCCAAGCTGGAGTGTGAATGTTTTTAATTGCTGGAGGCAATTGTCAATGGTGGTGCCTGGGGGGGCTTGGAGGCAGTTCCAAGTTTTGCGGCCCCCACTTCTGAGGGGGTTTCTGGTGCACACTGCTGAGCAGAGAGCAGCCACTGTTGTGTAAGCTGATCCCATGGCACACGAGCCTTTCTGTCATGGGTCCCCCACAGCCACGGGTGCTCCCTAGCAGCTGACATCTGCCGCCCAGCTCCCAAAACAGGCGCCCGCTAGGAAGGGGACAGGTGATGGTGGTAGCATCACCCCATCACATTCCTCTCAAAGCCCCTCTGCTTCAGCTGTTCACCCCTGAGGAGTTGGCGGTGCTCCCTGGGTCCCAAAGCAGGTGCTGCTGCCGCCTGGGGAAATGAAGGCCCTGGGAGGCAGGGTGCAGGGGTGAGCTCTCCAGAAGGCAGTTCTGGGGACTGAAGGGTGGAGACCCTCCCCCGTGCCAGCTGCAGACTCAACCCTGCACTGTCCCTGTGTCCAAGACCACACCCTAGCCTCAGCCTTGGCTCCAGAGGCGGTGGGGTCTGAGAATTAGCAAGGCCTGCCTGTGAGCGCGCTGAGCCTCTGTCCATCGTGGAGGAAGCGTTAACGCAGCTGTAACGTTGCTCTCAAAGGAGACAGTCGCCCTGTAGCTCCCTGGGAGCTGGCTGCCTGGGAAGCTGACATCAGCTGAATTCTTTTCTAGACATCCTGTGTTTTCCCAAGACTGCCCTGATTTCTTCAGCACTCCTGTTTTCTTGGTGTGTAATGGGGCTGGCGCTAGCCTGGCAGCTCTCCATTCAGAGCCCTCCCGCGCCGCCTTGTTGGCCATCAGTCAGGTGAACGCACCTCCGAGAGCTAGGTAAATAGCCAGCACCTGCAGGGGGCATCAGTTCTGGGGCCCTCGGTGTTGCCCCTCCCGACGCCGAGGGCTGCAAAAGGCGCCGCTCCAGAGCTAGGTCTGAGGCTGGCATCCCCTGTTCCGTCCCGCTGCCAGTCTGGGGTGAGGTCTGTGTCCTGGCTCCCTGGCACTCAGTTCAGAGCTCTCCTTTGTAATCAGGCCTGTGTTGATAGACAGCCTTCAGACCCAGTCCTTCGGTGCGTCTTGCAGCTCGCCGCCCACACACAGGAGCACAGCAGGCTCTGTTGGCAGCCACTGTGCTCCTGCCTTTCTTGTCATTCAATCTGTGTCAGGATAGTGCAGACCCCCGCCATGCACTCTGCTGCTCCGAGGGGTTCAGACGACTCCTCCGTGGGCCAGGGCAGAGAAGGAGCCGACATGCCTCAGGTTGTCAGCCGCAATAGGCAGCCTTCCCAAACCACTAACTACTAAGGAGGACTATTGGCTATTTCTGCAGAGGGAAACACCCAAACAGATGTCGGCCCCTCCTTTCTACCCCTTGCTGTGCCTGTGCTCCCCGGCCTCACAGAGTTCTCCGGTTCCGCACACAATAGCGTCCACATGATGATACCAGAGTTAAGGGTCTGTCGGTTTCCTTCATGACCTCTTATTAGTCAGTTGGCTTGAAACTTGGCGTGGAAGATCCCAGCCCAGGGGAGATTTCTTCCACTCCACCCCAATTTTGGATAATACTGGATAACTTGTGCATTGATATTTTACAATCGTAGAGCTCCCCTTACCCCGAAGAGCTTTCATATAATACGATGGAAATGCAGCCAGTGCTGGTGTGGAGGGCAGCAACCTAGTGCCACGATGCACAACAGTCTGCCAGCCACCCAGAGCAGACCCTGTGTTCTTATAACAGCTTTATGAGACCTGATTTCCAGCCTGCTCCACAAATGCTTGCATGAAAATGTATGAACAGCTGTGCATGAGTTTCTCCGGCATTGACCACAGCTGTGCACAGTTATGGTAATTGCACATGCAAATAGCCAGGGAGCTGGAGATGGTCATTTGCATTTATAAATACCACAGCTTCATGCACTATTGCACAACTTAGGAGTGTATTGGTATGTTCAGAAGTCCGGAAATCTAGCCCTTACTATTGTTCCAGGAGACCCACAGAATCCAGATTTGGATGGCTGCAGGGTTGAGTTGGCCCGGCTGAGCAGTGACCTTCTGGCTGCAGGCACTCTGTGTTTGGAACCTGAGGCCCTGCACACTACACCACCCCTCCATCCGTGGGTCTAACTCCTGCTTGCTTTCTTTTCCCCAGGAGAGTCGTAACCTGTTCTGCTGTCTCTACCGCTCCTGGTGCCACAACCCTGTGACGACTGTGTCCCTCTGCTTCCTCACCCAGAACTACAAACATGCTTATGACCTCATCCAGAAGTTGTATCCTTTTTGGTGCTGCTGGGGGTCTCCGAGGGAGTGGGCCGGGGGAGAGCCCGAGGCTAGCAGTGGTAACACTTTGTAGCCTAAACAGGGCAGCAGACCTGCCAAGCTGACTCTCCCTGGCTCACAAGGTCAGAACTGAGCAGCCAGCCTGCCTCTGTTTTCATAACAAACAGTGGTGGAGTTAAACAGCTGATTAAGGATGGTCCCTAACAAGGCCATTTGCCATCCCCTGGGCCGGGAAGGAGCCTTGGGATATTGTTTGCGTAAGGGAACTGCAGCAAGGACCTGAGTTCACTGCCTACACCCCCTCTTGCAAGAAGCCTAAATAATTCTGAAAAAGTCTGAAACTCTCTCCTCTGGTGTGGTACCAGCCAATGGGGCTTTTCAGACAAACGGAGCTGAAATACCGGGGCGTCGGCAAGTTGAGAGCGCAGCTTGTGGGATGAATTGGGTCAAAATTGCTCTGTGCTCATGACTAGGACAGCAGACAATTTTCTCCACAGTCTTCCTGCTGGGCCCTGCTTGTGAAACCAGTTTTCTGTTCCACAGAGCACAGAGAAAGCAGTGACCCAACACCCCAGCCCCTCCCCTTTGGGGAGGAAGGATGGGCCTGTGGCTAAGGGACCAGCCTGGGACTTTGGCGTTCTGAGTTCACGTTCTTGCTCCGCCACAGACTTCTTCGGATACCTTGTGCAAGTGTTTTCGTGCTGTGTTTGTTAGGCCTGAAGACGTTTGGGGAGGCTGAGGTGCTCATTTTGACAGTTTCTTTCCTCGATCATGCTGCTTCTGTGGGGATGGGGAGGGAGAACATGGAGGGCGTGGGGCGTCCTATTCTGCCCATCCTTAACGGGGGACCCACTCAGATCTGTGGGTCAGGGCTGGGGCTTGTTGGTGGGAGGCGGCATGGACCAAGCTTGCCCTATTGCCTGGGCATTGGCTGAAGAAGAGGCCTTCAGGGCCACTGGACCTGCATCTATCAGAATCTCTTTGAGATGGCCAGTTTCCTGACAAGTCGTCTCCTGGGCGTGATGTGCACACATCACAACTACAGCCACTCTCTCCTTCATCCATCAGGCTGCCGTTGCAGCAGCCTTTGCCTGGCTCTCCCCAGGAAACAGGATGTGCTTCCAGAGCAGCCCCTAAGAAGGTGGCAATCAGGGTTGGGTCAGCAGCACGTCAGCGATTTGCCTAGACGCTTCCAGCCAGGGAGCTCACCTGTTTGCCAGGACAGGTTGCTGCAAAGGACGCGGCTCGCGGGAGTTGTTCACACGTGCATACACTTGAGCAGCTCCTTTGAATTCATCCACCCTTTCACCTCTTCTGGCTGCCGTTATGTTCCCCTCCCCTCAGATGAGCTGGGAGCTCCGAGGAGCAGCATTCTTGCCCTGCTCCATAATGGTTTTAAGCGGAGAGTTATATGATGTGGTTAGAAACTGCGTTTTCCTTCCTTCTCCACAGTGGAGTGAATGACCTGACTGTGACAGACTGCAGCAAAGACGTTGCTTCTGGGCCAGCGGCTACGGTGCTCCCGTAACCTCACCCGTGAACAGGAAGCCAGCCTTCCACAGTTCCCAGGGACCCTAGCCTTTCTGGCTCACGTGGGACAGCGAATGGAGTTGCGGGTCTAGGATCACGCAGAGGAGTGAGCGCCCGCTCTGAGGGGCAGGCAGCACACACTCCTTCACTCGCTGCTCTAAGCGCAGCAGAAAGCACGAGCCCAAGCTCCTTCCGCCAGCAGGAGCTGGGAGCACAGCACTCAGCCCCTGCAGAGAGAGGGAACGCAGGGCTGCACAAAACCAAACACCCCTTCTCTGAGGCCAGCCCCCTCCCTCCGGGCTCGCTCTCCCCCCCTTCACTGGGCTGGGGCAGGGGTTGGGGTGCGCAAAGGGGTTCCAGCCTGGGGCAGGAGGTTCGGGGTGCGGGCTCCAGACGGGCAGCACTTACCTCAGGCGGCTCCCGGTCGGCGGCGCAGCGGGGCTAAGGCAGGCTCCCTGCCCTGGTTCAGCGTTGCTCCTGGCAGCGGCCTGCCTGTCCGGCCCCTAGGCGGAAGTGCAGTCAGGCGGCTCTGCGCAGTGCACACTGCCCGCAGGCCCCATTGGCCGCAGTTCCCAGCCTACAGGAGCTGCGGAGCCGGCGCTGGGGGAGGGGGCAGCACGCAGAGCTTCCTTGATCGCCCCTGCAGCCGCTTCCGGGGAGCTGTGCAGAGCCAGGGCAAGGAGCCTGCCTTAGCCTCGCTGCGCCGGTCGGCCCCCCACCAGCTCGACCCTCCCCTCGTTACACAGGAGACCTCCCTTGCTGCGGGAGCGAGAGTAATGGCCCTGGAAGCGTTTCCTGGACTGGGGCTGGATATTTTCTCCCTCTGGTTCGTTTTTGTGGGTGCAGAGAGAGGAAAGCGCCGCAGGGCTGAGTTTATCTCCCCAGCAGGGAGCACAATGGCTGGGGAAGAGGAGGGTCCCCTCCTCCTGTATCATTTACACTGGCAGGCACCCACTCTGTAGGCTCCGTTTCTGCAGCTGAGACCACTGCCTCATGCAGCTCTCGGAGGGGTCACCCTGCTGCCCTTAAAGCCCCACCGTGCAATGGGGCCGTTCCCCTCTAACGGGGTACAAAGCTCAGCCCCGCGGCCGCCCTGGGCAGGGTGAAGGCAAAGGCAGGAGTCTCCAGTCCCAGGCCCTTCACTCAGAGGAGCCCCACACAGAGAGCAGCTGATGGCATTGTGCCAGCTGGCTGAGGTCACTGACCTTCCTCTCCCCTGCTCCTGATCCCAGATGCACCCTGGGATCCATGTGCCCCCCCAGCTGCTGCTATGACAGCCGGCTGGTGGCTCCTGCGCTGCGTTCCTAGTGCTGATGCGTGCAATGCTATTCATATTACAGTAGCCCCTATTGCCAGGGGTTGAATAGAGTCACTGCCCCAAAGAGTTTTCACAAGCAGTGGAGCCCCCGACACATGCCCCAGGGCAGCCTCTGTCTGTCCTTAGAAACGCCTGTGGCGGCTTGGGGGTCGGCCCCTTTGTGCTATAACAGGGGGGAGGGGTTGTCTCCCTCCATGCAGACAGAAAACGAGCGTTGTCCCGGTTGGATCTGAACCAGGGTTAATCATGGCCATTCCTGCAGCAGACATGGGGCCTATGGGCTCATGCTCGGTCTGCTGCTTTATTTTAGTTTTCAGCACAAGTGTGATCCAGCTGTCACCCTTCCTGTGAGATTCTCGGCTTGCCTTGGCCCCTGTTGCTAGTTCAGCTGAGTGTTTCTTCACTCGGTTCCTTGGTTTATTTGGCCGGCTCATCCAGAGCCTCAAAAATGCTTCCTTGTTTAGAAAGCCCTGGGCAGAGGCAGCAGCTGAGGGCTCTGCTGGCGGGACCCAGACCAGTTTTCTGTGGTTCTCCGGTAGTTCCATTGACATCACTGTTTATGTTGAGCATAATGATTATTTCCATGTGCCAGCAAAACATGAAACTCCCGAAGTACATTTCCCTAAGCACAGGCTTGATAGTGATCTAAGTGATCCCCTCTGCTGTGCACTAGAGTTCATCTTAGGGGATGGGAACGCTTTGGATTGGTGCCACGAGAGCCCTGTGCCGACTGCAAGGGGAGGCTGTCACAATGCTAATGGTAACACTCGCTTTCCTTATGGAGAGCTCCTCACAGTGATCTCTGTGGCCCACATTTGATAAACCCACTGCTGGCTTGAAGGACAGCCTGACTTTCTCCGGGCTTGGAGAGACTCTTGGTTTAAAGAGTTGACTCCAGGTCCCCTTGAATTCTAGGCCACCTCCTTGCAGCCTCCTTCAACCTCCTACTTTGAGCCACTGCCAATCATGTACCCTCCCCTCACTCTCATTTGTTGTGCGGCTTCCTGTAGGAGTCAGCTGTGTGCAGCTTGATGGTATGGGTGGATAGGTGGTGAACGGAGCAGTTACATTGAAGTAGGAGCTCGGAGGGGGGGGGGGGTTAGAGCAGAAATCAAAATAAGCCAGAAACCAAAATCTCACACACACTAATATTTTACTGCCCATATTTAGAAAAGACTCGGTCACGTTTCCAGATCAGCACTTGCGTGCAGCCAGCCAGGTAATTCTATGCACACACTGGTTGCTGGGCAGTGATTTCCCATCTGCAGGTGTGATAGGTACAGCTGGAAACCTGACTCTGGTGTGCAGGGCAACCCCAGCAGATACGCAGTAATTGGTCGCATGGAAGAGAGAAGCAGGGGGTAATCTGCACTGCATCTTATTCCTATTGCTACAGATAAGTATCTGCCTCTTTGCTGGCTACTTAAACTGTGGTCAGCGGTGACCAAGGCTGCTCCTCTTTTATGGTGGAATTTCCTTAACAGACATGTCCAGCGGGGACCTAGAGGTCACAGTGGATTTCCTGACTGAGGTAGACAAGCTGGTGCAGCTCATTGAGTGTCCAATTTTCACGTGTAAGGATCATATGGAGCCCTTCCATAATTTGCTTTCTAGTAGCGGAGCGTGTGTACATGTGTGGGGGAAGGAGCGCCCGGTGCATGTACTGTCTGCATGCTCAGGCTCCCTGGGCATGTCCCCTCCCTGCTCCTTCATCACAAGTGGCAGCGCTGCACAAATAAATAGAGCAGAAGTTATGAGACTTTTTGCTGTGAGCGGTGTGAGACCTCCAGTAGAACTGTCCATCAGAGACACGCTGGATCGCTGCAGCACGGAGGGAGGGCGCTCCGAATGTAGGTTAACAGTACTAAGAGCGTTGGCACTGAACAAAGAGATGGAAAGAACAGAGGGAACCCATTCCAAATGAGCCTCTTAGATTCATGTGTGTGGCTTCTGCACGTAGTCTGTGTATATGTGATGCTGCTCAGGGCAGTGGCATGGGAAAGCTGATACCTGTCTCTGTGTGAAGATATATACATGGAGAGATGGAGAACATTATAGTGCGAAAACAACAAGGAGTCCGGTGGCACCTTAAAGACTAACAGATTTATTTGGGCATAAGCTTTCGTGGGTAAAAAACTACCACTTCAGATACATTATAGTGCAGTGGCAGCTCTGCTGTTGTGTTTGTCTATTCTAAGTGCTCTAAAATCCACTTGCTGATGCAGGTAGTCTCAAAATTTGCTGTGCCTCATGGGAATGTGGGGTAAGGTTAATGGTCCAAATTTGGGGTCATCTAAGCATGGGGTTCCTGGGATACAGCCCCCCCCTGAAAATATCATGTTACAAAAATCACCTGTTTTTTGTGTTTTGTGCACACCTGGGGCTCAGACTATGACTCTGATTATCCCCAAACTTATCTCAGCCACACAGGATTGAGTTTGGCAAGTGTACGGCACCCACTGCTCCTCGCGGGAGGAGGGCAGATTTATACTGAAGCTATTCAGGGTTAAGTTAACGGACTCCAGGTTGGCATGTTAGTAGCTTGAGCCAAAGACAATGAAATGTTCATGCACAGCAAGTCTAGGGCTTGGTTAAGAGCCCAAGGATTTCCAGGTAGTATGTTGTCATGGGAAATGTGTGGCTCAAGAAGACGTGCTGTGGTCATTGACTCTCAGCTGGACCCATGTACTGTGGGTTTGAGCCCTACCTTTAGCAGCTTCCACAGAATGTAAGTTGTGTATGTTCCTTGCTGTCTGCCTGCTCCTTTGGGAAATTTTGCTCAGAGACCAAAATTTCTGGTTTAAGAGCGATATTTTAAGGGCTCTAAAATCCACATGCAGACTCTGATTGAGAAGTATTGTCGAGGAAATGAGCATTAATAGAATAAAGGAAAGATACCACTCTAGGAACTGATCAATGGGACTGAGTGTGATCAGAGGAAAGCAAATAGCTGGTGTTCTTCGAGATGTGTTGCTCATGTCCATTCCATGTTAGGTGTGCGCACTCGCCATGTGCACCGGTCCCGGGAGTTTTCCCCTCTGTGGTATCCGTAGTGGACCAGCTCTGGTGCCCTCTGGAGTGACACGTATATGCCATGGAATAAGGAGCGCTGCCAGCTCCCCCCAACCCTCAGTTCATTCTTGCCGGAAACTCAGACACTGGGGAAGGAGGGCGGGTCATGGAATGGACCTGAGCAACACATCTAAAAGAGCACCAGTTATGGAAACAGGTAACTGTCTTTTCCAGTCAGATGGACTGGCTCAGCCAGCAGATTTCTTTTGTCCCTCCTGTCTAAGAGAGCCAGCGAGCAGAAGGCCGCTGAGTTACCCCAACTGCTTTCTGCAGCTCTTGGACCAACCTGACACTGCTTAACTTCCGAGTTGTGTTGTGATCTCAGCACAAGGGGATGTGGCTGCAAGGCGCAACATGTAACAGCCTCACTGGACTGGGAAACCCCGGAAGTGATGGTAACAAAGGGATAAAGTTACTCGCTGCAGAAAACAGCTGTCACCGTGGATGCAGAGCGAGGGTTCAGCTTCCCAGAGCACCTATGCTGAAATTCAAGGCTGGACCAAGGCACAGTATTACACATCCCTGCTTGGGGCCTCAGCTGCTGGAGTCATGTGGTTACACTGGAATCTCAGCTTTCATTTTAAAACCAAGGAAGTTTATAGCCCTCGTGAGTGGGAAGAAAAGCTTGAAAATGTGACCTGAGTGTAACCAGTGCAGCAACGTCTGCCTGCGTCTGAGAGAGCCTGAAAGAATTGCTCAGAGAAGGATGAACTGTCCCATGCTTCTCAGTGGGGTGCCAACTCCAAGGCCCACTGCCCTGAGAGCAGGCCCACTAACCCCACCACAGAAGAGGACTCCATATATGGCAGGAGAAGAGTGCAACAGGCCTGCCCTTGTCCCCCCTCATCAGATACACCTGGCTGCTGAGGTGGGGGGGGGGTGCTCGGTACTGCTGCTAATGGGAAGGGTGCCCCGCTGTTGCTCCAGTAGTTGGTAAGGAGACCCCACGTGGCTGCTGCTGAGTGAGGGGTGGGGCTGTAGCGGTGGCATGATGGGCTTTAGTCCAGCCCTGCTCTAGAGATGATGATGATGTCCCAGAGCATGTGCACATATGGTATCGCCAACCCCCAACATACACAGATCGGGAGTCAGGCCCCCAAAGATCATGAGATTGGCCTAAAATCATGACCTATAAAAGCAGGGAATTTGGGCTTGGTCCTTCCCCTTCTGGTCCGAGCTGGTCGGGTGCACACGAGGCTCATGGTCAAGCTTTTCTCTGCAACCATGAGGCTAGAAACTTTTCTTTTAATTGAAAACTGAGTTTTGCATAATCACGACTCCAGGAGCTGGAACTTGGAGCGGAACCTCAGATACCACCTGAGTTGGCAACACTGCAGTGCTGGAGCTGGGACCACGTTCCTGACACACCCAGCAGCAGCTGCTCAGGAAGGGTAAAGGGACCAGAGAGCCTGTGTGGCAAACTTCTGTGGGCGACAGTGAATCGGGTGATAGGCAAGGGGCCTGTGCCAAGCTGCAGCTACCGATGCCCTGGGGGGCACAGGAGTCAAGCTGTGGGTGCCCTCTCCATGTCCTGGTGTTCGTGCCCCTGAAGTAGAGTGGCTGTGGGTTTGGAGGATCCCTGTCCCGATTCTGGGTGTTCGTGTCACATGATCCCAGTGCCATGTAGGAGACAGGCCCTTGACCATGTTAAATCTTGTGACACACTTCACACAGCAACTGCAGATGGCAACTTGACCGGGGCATGCTCCTCCATCCGGGGTGAGTGGGAGCCCCAGGCATGGGCCTTGCCTGCTTTGGGCGCCCTGGCTTGGAATGCTCACCCCAGCTGATTCATACCCGGCTGCTCTGCTCCGTCGCTCAAGCCGTGCAGCAGCATTAGCAGCCCTTTGATTTCAGCCGCCTGTGCCATTGGCCCAGTTCCACCTAGATCAGTGGGGCAGGTAAGCAGGATCGGCAGCGCGAGGAACATGTGACCTGTGACAGACACTTTCCTTAGGCACTCAGAGCCGAGAGGTGGGACTGCCTGATGCTAGCTACCCTTGCGTTGCAAGATGGGAGAGAAGGAAACCTGTCCCAAAGTGCCTCGCTTACCCCTGGCGTCTTGGGCTGCACTTACAAGGGTTGGTAGCGCTCAAGCAGTGTGTGCAGATTCATTGCACTGAGCTGGGCTGCGGGCCCTCCCACCACCTCATCACGGCTGGCACCGGGCTGGGTGCCCTGTTCTGTGGGTAGTGATTGCTTCATGCTTCTTCTCCTGCCCACTTCTCTCCTTGAGCAGCGAATGGAGTTGAGCTTTAAGCTCCATTTCACGTCCCTAGTGTGACTAGTGGCTCGCGGTGCTGCCTGATGAGAGGGTGCAAATGTGGCGAAGTTGCTGGCTCTCCACAGCAACGTTTGGTGTTCTTGGGACATGGATGCTCTTTACCGGCTCCATTGAACAGCCCGGGTCGGGCATCAGGGCTGAATACACCTCCCTTCAGGCCACACACACACCATTGCTCCACCTAAGCCATGGGCCCAGGACGTGAAATACAGATTTCTGTGCAGCTTCGCCTCCCCGATCCACGCTAAAACCCTAAAGTACCTAGCACTTCCTAATCTATCCCAGTCTCGGGTCGCCTTCAAGATGATCTCCTGTCGGGGCCCCTGGGTCCATCTTCTCCTTTATCCCCTTCTCTCGCTGGCTTTGTTCCGAAATCTTGCTGCATCCCAGCCTGTTGCCATGGAAATTCCTGTAATGCTACAAGCCCAGGACTGCGGGGCTGGCATAGAGTGAGGAGGGGGAAGAGATGGTCTTGGCTGGTTAATTGAGATGGGAATGGGTTAAATTAAAGGTGGAAAGGACGTGCACTTCTGTAAGCCCTCCCCCTACAGTGAGGCTTGCTGAGCTCTGGGGGCACCAGGTGGCTGCCTGCCCCTGAGATGGGGAACCAGCTAACATCAGGTGGGATATAGGGAAATGCCTGGCCCTGGGCTGGGAAGGGAGGGACTCTCCAAGAGCTCCGAGGACCTGCACATGAGCACGGCGGGGAGCTGACAGGGCTGGGCAGGCAGACATGGAAATGTGAGTGCCATGGCTCTGCCCCCTGTCCGGAGGGAGGCTCGTTGGCAGAGTAGGTGGGTGGGGAGAGGCGATTGGCAGGGATCTCAAAGCACTTTACAAAGGTGGGTCCGTCTCGTCATCCTCATTTTACCGATGGGGAAACAGGCCCAGAAGGGTGATTTGGCCAGTTCACCAGGGGAGCCAGGACTACGACTAGCATAGATCTGCTGCAGGGAGTGATGTGCAAGCAATACAGCGGGCAGCAGGTCTCCGCCTCGCAGGCACACTGGGGAGTGAGGATTGCTCTTCAGATCCAACTCTCCTGCCTGGAGCTAGATCTGTAGGTCAGAGACAGGTTAGTGACCGGAAAACCAATCTGCATTGGCCACGAGTGGTGCTGGCAGGGCAGGGTCCTGGGCTCATGCCCAGGACCCCAGGTCTCAGTTGAACAATGACAAATACAGAGCTGCGACCAGTCCGGCTCGCTTGTGTGTTAGTGTTGTTAAAATAGGTGCTACAATTCAAAGTGTGTTTTAGTGCGTATGGAATGATTGTAAATTGCTGCCTGCATTAATCTCACTTCTAGCATCCGTCTCCCATATTGCGAGGGAATATGTGGGCGTTTGCATTGTAAGCCTCTGTGACTGTGTAGCTCACCAGACCGGGGAGAGCCACTAAGTAGTGTGACATGCTGGTCTCCAGTGGAAGGAGTTAGTTCCTGCCCAGCGACACCCGAGGGACTAGTGCGGAACCTTAAAGAGGGCAAAAGACTTTGTTGTTTACTTTCCCCAGCCCCGTGAAGATGGGAGGAATTCGCTTGCATGACTCATCAGTTGAGTTTGCAGCTCTGAGCAGAAAGGGGGAAGGGAATTAAAACCCCTAACAAGGAGGAAAGGTATCTTTATGCTGCTTGGACTCTGGGGGGCAAGGATTACCAGGCATAAGCAAAAGATCCCCAGTGCTTAGCCTGGGTCAGCCCTAAAGGACGGATAGCACTTCCTTAGTATAGAAGCATCTGTTTCATTTTGAAATTTAAGATTGGAACTCATTGGTGTGTGTGTTAGCCTGCTTTACCCTTGTCAATAACTCTGGTTTCTATTTCCTAGTTAATACACCTTGAGGTAGTTTATTATCGTACTGGCTACGAGTGTTGTCTTTGTGTGGGATCTCAGGTGCAATTAAGCTGGGGTACGTGGCGGGTCCTTTGGACCTGGGAGTAACCTCAATATTGCTGTGATCCTGGCATAAGGGGCCATCTGTGACAAAGGCAGGACAGAGGGGGGCTCCCTGTGGCCCTGTTGAGACTGCTATAGTGCCCGAGGAGTATGCACGTGACAATTGGTTGGTGAAATAGAAGGCTAGAACTCCCCTCCAGCGTGGGGTGGGGCCGCTACCCAGGAGTCTGCCCGGAGGTTGGTACTCTGGCTCTCGAGCCATTGCAGCACAGCGGGGCACTCAGAATTGCTACTCACGTTCTCTTTATTGCTGGTTTCTTCTTCACTCTGCTGCTGCTCTGTCTGTCGTGTAGCTTGTGCTGTGCAGTAACTAGGAAGGGCTGTGCCGTGTTCACAGCTGGCGAGGCTTTGGGGTAGGCCTGGAGGTGTTTCTTTCATTCCTAAAGAGTCTCTGGTGATGGCACAGGCCACCTGGCCCGCTGCAGGATTTCTGCACTCCAACCGTTCCTTCTAATGCAGGTGGTGGCGGTTGTAATCTCTGCAGGGGTTGCTTGATTTCTGCATGTGTATGTCTGTTCCTCTTCAGCACCCACTCTGGGCGATTCACGGTGTCGTGTATCGGGGGTAACCGTGTTAGTCTGTATCTACAAAAACAACAAGGAGTCTGGTGGCACCTTAAAGACTAACAGATTTATTTGGGCATAAGCTTTCATGGGTAAAAACCTCACTTCTTCAGATGCATAGAGTGCAAGTGTCGTGCTATTCAGAACAGCACTACTGCAAATGGCATTGTGCAATCCCATGTCTGTGGTGTCACTGCCTCCAGATCAAATCAGACCTGCTCGGTGTACGAGAAAGATGGCTTTTCCTAATTGCTGGAGCTGCAATCTTGCCTGGAATCTGAGAACCAAGCTAAGTGCTTAGAGCTTGTCTACACATACAGTTATTCTGGAGCAGCTATTGCACCTTTAAATTCACAGCATATCTTCATCCACATGAACTCTAAAGCATAGACAAGCCCTTAGTCTAGTGCCTCATCCATGGTTGCAAGCTTCCCTTCCTGTCACCTATGCAACCGGAGGTGGGATTTGATCCTGTGGTTGGAATTAACTAAATTCTATTTTGACGCTCAACAAGGAATTGAATCCAGCTTCCTTCTCTTAGCTGTGTTGGCTCTGCAGGGCTAGAAGGTAGAAACCAGTGTGTTAACTCTGTTGTGAGATGACTAAACCATTCTAAACACGGAAGAATCCCATGCACTGCTACAGACTAGGAACCGAATGGCTAGGCAGCAGTTCTGCAGAAAAGGACCTGGGGATTACAGTGGACGAGAAGCTGGATATGAGTCAGCAGTGTGCCCTTGTTGCCAAGAAGGCTAACGGCATATTGGGCTGCATTAGTAGGAGCATTGCCAGCAGATCCAGGGAAGTGATTATTCCCCTCTATTCAGCACTGGTGAGGCCACACCTGGAGTACTGTGTCCAGTTTTGGGGGCCCCACTACAGAAGGGATGTGGACAAATTGGAGAGAGTCCAGCAGAGGGGAACAAAAATGATTAGGGGGCTGAGGCACATGGCTTATGAAGAGAGGCTGAGGGAACTGGTCTTATATAGTCTGCAGAAGAGAAGAGTGAGGGGGGATTTGATAGCAGCCTTCAACTACCTGAACGGGGGTTTCAAAGAGGATGGATCTAGACTGTTCTCAGTGGTACCAGATGACAGAACGAGGAGTAATGGTCTCAAGTTGCAGTGGAGGAGGTTTAGGTTGGATATTAGGAAACACTATTTCACTAGGAGGGTGGTGAAGCACTGGAATGGGTTACCTAGGGAGGTAGTGGAATCTCCATTCTTAGAGGTTTTTAAGGCCCGGCTTGACAAAGCCCTGGCTGGGATGATTTAGTTGGTGTTGGTCCTGCTTTGAGCAGGGGGTCGGACAAGATGACCTCCAGAGGTCCCTTCCAACCTTGCTATTCTGTGATTCTATGATTTCACTGTAAGGAGGAGTCCTAGCCTCCCCACTTCTACCTGGCCCATGTCAGTAGGGTTAAAAGGAGAGGGGTCTGTGAGCTGCAGCCCCGGTTCGTTGGCGGGTCTCGTTCTGCAGGGGTTCCGTAGCAATGTCCTTCTGCCGTGGGGTGCTTTGTAAATGCAGTTTGTCTGAAAAGATGCAGCATTTTGCCCTGTTTTGAGCCTGCCTCTGTTGGTGTAGGAATCCAAATTCAGGCTGTGCCTGAGAAATGCCATCACATCCCTGCAGAGGAGCTGGGGACGGTGGCGGGCCTGCAGGTCAGGGGCAAAAGCAGTGGCCTAGAAGGGAGCGTGTCTTCCTGACTCAGACTGGGTGTGCTGCTGCTGGAAGCACAGATGCTTAGCGGAGGGGGAGGGGCACAAAGCTGCTGTGGCATTAGAGGTGCTGGAAGGGGACTCCTGGGTGTTGGAAGCAATGGTACATGAAAGCAGTCTGTGGGGTAGAGAATAACGGGACCTCGGGGGGTTGTGCTTGCCAGGCCCTCTGAAAGCAGATGGCTGCATGGCACCCAGGAGGTGCTTTCCTGGGCCAACTGGGAGAAGTTTGGGGTGGGTTTGTAAAGAACGACCTAGATCTCTCTCTGCACCCACGCAGAGGGCTTGGTGGGGGGTCTGGCTGCCGGATGGAAGGATTGTTTTCACCTTCATTGATTGCCTGTCTGTTCTGGCCACAGATCTGCGCCTGCAGCTGCTGGACGTGAAGAATAACCCCTACCTGATCAAGGCTCTCTACGGGCTGCTGATGCTTCTGCCTCAGAGCAGTGCCTTCCAGCTCCTCTCCCACCGGCTGCAGTGCGTCCCCAACCCCGAGCTCCTGCAGACCACGTGAGTGACACCAGCTGGGGGAGTAACTCCTTCCCCTTTCGCTATGGCCCCGACAGTGTCACAGGGAGGCTGGGACTCCAGCCCTCTGCAGAGACTGCCCTGATCTAGAGGCCCTGGAAGCGCATGCCGTCCTCTTGCATTCCTGCCAGCAGTGTCTGTGGTATCCTCAGGGCACAGCCCACGTTGGTCCTAAACCTAGAGCTCCCGATACGATATGCGCCTGGCTCGGCAACATCCCTTATGAAGGTCCAATCCTGCAGGTGCTGAGCTGCCTCCACTCCTTCAGTGATGCAGCGTGGGCTGGGGCCCTCGCAGCCCGGTGTGGGGAGGTCGAAGGGCAATCCTGTTGAGGAAGAATAGTGCTCAGTTGTGGGGCGGTGACCAGTGCGCAGGACACGGCTAATTGTATTTAGCTTGGCAGCCCTTATCCTTAATACAAAGCCGTGACCTGTACGGACCGAAGGGCCTGAGACTTGGCTGCTTGCATCAAGATGGAGCAATGCATGCTGGGACCTCATGGGCTGCAGTGGGTAGTTGGAGAGTGACACGGGCAGGGGCATGTGTTTAGAGCAGAGCGGGGGCTGCGACTCTCCCCCTCCGGTAACATCGCTGAGATGCCTTCTGCAGCAGTCGAGGGCGGCAGAGCAGCCTGCGGGCACCACGTACGTGTGGAGCTCTGGAGCGTTACGGCGTATGAGCCGTTTGGCAGGCCAGACCTGACCCCTTCTCTGCGAGCAGCAGCAGGGCCTTGCTCTGAGGCACCTGCCCGCAGCGCTGGGTGTCAGGCCTGAGGCTTCCTGCTGCACGCTGCCGCCTGCCACTGCTCTGGGCGCGCTCCTGCCCTGCACTGTGCAGCGCTCGCTCGGCTTTTGTCTATATTTGGTAACCCTTGGAGGGCTGTGCCTCATCCACAGGCATTTGGCATCCGGGATGGAAAATTTCACTTGCAGGGTCGCCATGGAAACAAGCAGAGCCCTGGAGCAGATTTACACTGAATGGAGACCGGCGCAGCTCCCCTCAGCTGCCCCAGCTTGCTAGGAACAGCCCCGGGGAGCCTACCCAGCACCGGGCGTCGTGGGGAGCCAGCGCGTCTCACACTCAGCCTCCTACCCTGGGAGCTGCTTCAGCCCTTTTCCCCCTAGCCGGCCACTGCAGCGCACACACCAGTGCTAGCAGCCCTGCTGGGCCCGAGCCATTGATCGCCTTTGCCTGCTCTGCCGTCTCGCCAACAGTCGCCTGCCTGGGATGTATCTGCTGCTCTTGGCCCCTACGCTGCTGGGCAGCAGCACAGCCCCTCAGTGCACCTGATTCTGGTTACGCCAGAGCTCAGGCTACATGATCATAATGGCCCCTTCTGGCGTCAACTCTACGGACTGGCTGGGACACTGCTTAGGGGGCAGGGACCTAGACATCAGCTGTGCAGACTGGGCCAGGAACCTCAGCAGTGCCCAGCCCGGCATGCCCATCTACTGTATACCGAGCCAGCTCTGCATCCTGCTGCAGGCAGCGAGCTCTCCAGCCGGAGTGTGGACCCCTCCAGCTGGGCACACGGCGCAGCAAGGGGAGGCTGACCCAAGGACCTAGTGGCTGGGGCCCTCCGGCTTGGAGCCAGAGATCAGGGCTTGCCTTGCTGCTTTGCTCTTCAGGCTGGCCCAGGGCGGCCAGGTTCTGATCCTTGCTGGACATCTGTCCACCATGGTATGAAATCTCTGGAGCAGAATGCAGTTAGGGCTGAGAGTGGCCGGTCAGGCAAGGCCTCCTGGGAGAGGGAAGCTGTGGCATGCCAGGGTCTCCAGCCTGTGCTGTTAATTCTTCGCTATCATAAAACCGGTGCCAGGCATAAAATGTCCCAGTGTATGTGGCTCTCCTCTTCTCTTGGCACTGATGAGGCGTCTCTTGGCTGTGGTGGGGAGGGCTCCTGGGAACATCTTCGCCCTGGCCCAGGTGAGCCCACCCCATCTCCGTTCGGCTGGGCTGCCCCACTTGGCGGGGAAGTAGCTCTTTCGAAGTCCAGGCTAATGAGCTGGGAGGGCTGCTCCTCAGCGGCGGCACATCCCTTCTGGAGACATTAAAGCCTTATCCCTCCTCTGCAAAGCCATGGGGACAACGTTCCAAGATGGGCCGAAAGCAGATCCTTGCCTTTTAACTAGTCCCTCGTTATCCAGAGCCTCACGCTCCCCGGCCTGTGTGCTCAGGAGCATTGGCCTCTGTTCTCAGCCAGGGTATTTTTTTGAGTGTGAGCAGTTATATTTGTGTGTATGTTCGGGGGGGAGGGTTTTCCTCCCTTCGCTCCCGACTACGGGCTTTTGGAGCAATCAGAGCTGTCAGACAGACTGAGCATCTGATTAACTGTGACCTACATTCCATTAAACATCGAAGCCCGCTCTCCTAACAGAGCAAGCTGCCCCTCCTTGGGAGAGCCAGCTGGGGCAGGGGGAAGCCGTGGGGGAAAGGGGTCAACCCACTGCCTGGACAGAGATGCCTGGCGGGTTTTCCATCTCCATCAAGGTGTCCCATCTCCTTTGTCTGCACTCCTTGTACGGACTAGCTCTCTTCTTAAACGTCTCTCTGCAGAGAAGACTGTTGCATTTATCCCTGGATGTGAATTTCCCTGGGTTCCCCAGTCTGACCATCACTGAGCCTTGGGTTAATCTCTTAATCCAAGAGTGGGGGTCGGCACAGGAGAGTTGCACGTCCGTTCTAGTCTGTTACAGTTCTGCATCCATTGCGCTAGACACAAAGTGAGAGGCCATCCCTGCCCCCACAGCTTTACAGTCTGAATAGACAAGACGAGGGGGGGGACCTGAGGCACTGAGGTGTGCCTCTCTCTAGGTCACCCAGCAGGCCAGTGGCACATCTGGAATTAGAGCCCAGGATGGCCAATCCAGTGTCCTACCTATTAGCCCACGGTGCCTCTTGTGGTTCCTGAGGTTTCAACTACCACGCGGCAGTCGTCTTCAGAGAAACCCCCAACTCCAGAGAGAGACGCCAGAACCTTGCCTAACACAGACTGTTGGCAGCATTTAAAACAGCCGCAGCCTGGTGGCTTAGCATGCTGGCCATCCTGCTGTGGGGGGCCGGGTTCACGAGTGCCACAGTCCGTGTGAAAGGGAGCTGGGTGCTGTCACTCCCTGTAGGCTTTACATCTCCAAACTGCAGCACAACTGGCCATCCCGAACAAATGTACCATGGCCTCCAGCGCGTCCTTCCTCCCGTGGAGGGTCTCGCTGCTGGGGGGGATTCTGTGCCCCATTCCTCATCTTGGCCTGTCTGCTGAGGGGCCAGCGGTGACGGAAGCGGCCACCTGTCCCCTATGAACAAGACTAAGGCCATCGATCCTTCTTACATGAGCCTCCAAGGAGCTGGTAATGCACTCTGGTCACTAGCAACCAGAGGCCAAACCTCGTGGCAAAAGGCTCGTTGCAGGTGCCCTTGGCCATCCCTTCGCAGGCCTGGAGCAGCAGTGGTGGTGCTGCAGGGGTGCGGCGTTCCCGTTGGCATCTGCCTGCAGGACTCGGTGCCTGCCCAGATGACACTTGTCTCAGGCTAGTGCTCTTTGCACTTTGGCTTCACGGACGTTTGCCCACAAGTAAATGCCAACAGCAGCCCAGCGCAGTGTACTGGAGGTGACCAGCTCTCAGCCGGCATTGTGGGGCTGCACTCTGCTGGGCGCTCTGCCTGTGACCCTAGCAGTGCTCCTCCGGCCTCTCTTTGCCTTGTGCTCTTCCCCTCAGCCTCTGAGCAGTGCAGGTGGAAAGCCAGGGGCAAGGAACTCCCCCAGCCTCAAAGCATTTGTCTTACGGTCCTGCCCCATGGCAGTAACCCAAAGTGGGCACTATACTTGGCCAGTGGGGCTGGGCTTGTGGGGATGCTGTACCTACCAAGGGAGTAGCAGGGGTCTGCCCCACACTTCCCTAGTGAGTTCAGTGGAGCAAAGGGCTTGGCAGAACCTCATCCCCTGCGTTCGGTGGAGTAGTGGGGGGTTGGGGGATCAGGAAGTGTTACTTCTCAGTGCGTGGCCTGCTCTGTTGCGTCTCGTCCACACTGGACTGGGAGCAGAGCTAGCCAAGCCAGGTAGATCTATGGCTTTAGAGAAAATAAATAGTATGTTGTGGTCATGATAGGGACCCAGGTAATCACATGGTGTCAGCCCATGAGCCCTGCCTGCTCTGACACCACAAGCACCATGAGCCGGATCTTGGCCGCATGTTTCCCCCCACTGTCCCGGCCCAGTGTAGACAGGACCTTGGGCAGACACGCTCGCCTTCAGCTGCCCAGCAGGGCTTCCTTGGAACAAGGCGGCCAGGAGGGAGACTCAGCAGGGGCCCTAGGGACCCTGTGAGATGAGAGCCATGGCAGGAGTTTCCCCAAGCACTGCATGGCACTTCCAGGCATAACACGGCCTAGGCCAGTCGCTTGGCTCAGCATGCCTGGCTCTGAAGGGAGCGTTAGCCACTTGCTAAGCAGAGTAGCAGTATCTGTTCCCGCCCCCTCCCGGGGGCCCCCAATCAGTGCTGACCTCCCAGCAAACTGGCACCTTGCTCCTTGCCAGGGCTGCTGCTTGCCACCTCCTCGCCCAGCGGTTCTGTCTTCCCAGCCACTGAGCGGAGATACCCACTGGCTGGAAACAGGAACTCAGGCAGCATCTGATTCAGCAGGAGAAACTGGGCCATTCAGCGCTGTCTGGCTAAGCATTTCGGAGATATTCTCTGCTGCTCTGCAGCATGTAGTGGGTGTCTGAAGGGTTAAGCCTTCAGTGGGGGGTTGTTTTTTCTTCCCCTTCTAAGCTCCTCAAAGCTCAACAAACAGGCCCTGTCTGTTTCTGCCCCTCCTCCGTTAATCACCTTGTGTGTGTAGGTAGGGGTTGTTGATTTCCCAAATGTCAAGCTCTGTGGATTGGCCTCCCTCCCCCAAATATCCAGGCCAGGGGAAACCTCTCCTCCCGCCAGTGTCTCAGCGCTGCCGAGGGTGGGGAGCACTACCTCAGACACACAGCCGGGTCTCAGGTTTGCTCCTAATTCCAATTAATCTCGAGGAGACAAACGCTCTTTATGATCTGGCCAAGTCCAGCTTCCTAAGCAGAGCAGGCAGAGGCGCAGAGCCAGCCAGCAGGAGCTGGGATTCCCGTACTGCTGTGGGAAAGGATTGAACACTGGCGTTTTAGTGCCTTGCGCTTTCCCCTCCTGGAATAGCAGGGCTGGTGCACAGCATGAGGAGCCTTGGCGGAGCTGGGTGGGAGGAGACACGGGCTGGAATAGCCGCGTGCGTTATCCTCCTCTTCTGTGCTCTTGCGCTTGGATTGCAGGTTCTTCAGGGCAGCACCCAGCACAGTGAGGCCTTCCCAGAGCATAAGTATGGAGGGGCTTTGGCAGAGCCGGGGGGCTGGGGGACTAGGAGTGGAATAGCAGGGGGTGCCTGTCTGGATGGAGAGGCATCAGAAGAGCTCGGGGGGGGCTAAGTGGCATAGCATGGGCCAGGTCTGGATTTAGGGTATTGGCAGAGCTGTTGGGGGGCTCTCGGGCTGGAATTACTCAGGGGGCTGCAGGTCTGGATTGAGGAGCATCGGTAGACTCGTAGGCCTGGAAGGGACCTCGAGAGGTCATCTAGTCCAGTCCCCTGCACTCCTGGCAGGACTGCGCATTATCTAGACCATCCCTGACCGGTGTTTGTCCAACCTGCTCTTAAAAATCTCCAATGATGGAGATTCCACAACCTCCCTGGGCAATTTATTCCAGTGCTTAGCCACTGACAGTTAAGAAGTTTTTCCTAATGTCCAACCTAAACCTCCCTTGCTGCAATTTAAATCCATTGCTGCTTGTCCTATCTCAGAGATTAAGAAGAACAATTCTTCTCCCTCCTCCTTGTAACAACCTTTCATGTACTTGAAAACTGTTGTCATGTCCCCTCTCAGTCTTCTCTTCTCCCGACTAAACAAACCCAGTTTTTTCAATCTTCCCTCATAGCTGGTTTCTAGACCTTTAATCATTTTTGTTGCTTGTCTCTGGACTTTCCCCAGTTTGTCCACATCTTTCCAGACATGGGGCCCCAGAACTGGACACAATACTCCAGCTGAGGCCTAATCAGCGCGGCGTAGAGCGGAAGAATTACTTCTCGTGTCTTGCACTGAGGCAGGTCCCTCAGCGCCTGTTTGTGCTGTTAGGTGCGTCCCTTTCCCAAGCACCACACTTGCCACCCCGTAAATCAGTTAGTTAAGCCTGAGGGAGCTCCCTCTGCCAGCCTTGACGCATCACACCATGGCGCCAGTGGGCGATCCCTCGCCCTCCTCGTGCCCGCAGTACAGACAGCCCTGGAGCCGGCACTCGGGCCTGGTCTCCCTGCAGCGTTGCCCTGGTTTCACTTCAGGTGTGAGTCTAAACAGACTTTAGGACTGGTCTACACTATAAACGTACATCGGTATAACTGTCGCTCAGAGTGTGAAAAAGCCACCAGTTACCTAGTCTAACCCGCAGTGTAGACAGCGCTGGGCTGGCAGGAGAGCTTCCCCACTGCCATCGCTACGGAGGCGGGAGAAGTGGTAGCTTCTTCCCTGGAGCGCGACGCGGGCAGCATTGTAAGTGGAGACCTGCCCGGAGTCAAACCAGTCCAACCCCGTGGGTGGGGGGCGGCTTTTATCTCCATGCAGCATAAGTTGCTTAGAACTGGGTTGAAACTAAACCCCAATGAACCAGAACAAGCCTGTGCCCAAGGCCTTTTGCACTGGTTCCACTAACCCAGGGCAATTTGGGTGTAGCCAGACCCTCAGAATTGCAAAGCAGATGCCGCTAAGTTGGCAGTAATTGAGTGGAGCCCACGCAGCTTGTTGGCAGTTGAAATGCACAGGGCTTGGTCTCCCACGGGCATGTACCTGAGAACGGGGGTCTCCCACCCAGGATCATCCTGCTGCAGTCGCTGCTTTGCCACCCTCGGAGCAAGCCAGCTTGGCCTGTGGTTAGAGCTGCTGGCTGACAGTCCAGGCTCTATTTCCAGTGCCGCCGCTGCCCCTGCGTGACCCTGGCGAGCCGCTGAACCGCCCAGACGGCCTGTTTTTAGCAGCACGCCACGGGGCTTTTGTGGGCGCTGGCGGCAGGAGTCCAAGTGCTTTGACCCTCTTTGTCCGGAGCCCCCTTGAGCCATCCCGCACTAGCCTGGACCTGTGCCCCTTCGGTCAGCCCAAGGGGGAGCTCCCGCGCTCCCGCCTGGCACTAGGCCAGGCTCTCTCCCCTGCCAGGGGAGGGTGGAGGGCAGCTGAGATCATCCCGTGGCTGCTCAGACTGCTTCCGCCTCCAGCAGCTCATTCTCTCCTGCCCAGGGACAGGCCCAGGGTCCCTCAGCACGCCCGGCCCTGGGCAGACTGCCCCACCCTCCTGGGTCTGTGTGCTCGTGTGCTCTTCCCGCGGGACAGTCCCACCTCTCCTGCCCCAGCCTGCCCGGATCCCCCTTCCCAGGCAGCGGTTCTGGCTCTGAGCCACGGGTTCCCACGTGTACGTTTGTCTCCTTCTTGCAGCCTCACCTGACCCAGCCCCGTGGGGAGTAGGGAGGGGCTGGGGCTGAGCGTCCCCCAGGAACCCTGACACGACCGGCCCCATTGTTGTGATGTCAGCTGGAGCTGGGCTGGAACAGGCACTGGGCATGGGGGATAACATCGGGCTGGGCCGTTTTCCCCCCACCCTCGGGGCTTCTGGGAACAGACGGGGGCACGAGGTGGGACAAGAGCCTGTCCCATTGTGCTGATCGGCAGGGTGGGGCGCGTGGGCAGCCTGCTCTGGGGGGGGACGGGGACATGTGGCAGCAGTGACTCCCGACGCAGAGGGGGGCTGGTGCATGCACTATCCGAGGCAGGGTTTGGCCGGCCCTGCTGGAGATGCAGTCGGACAGGAGCGAAGAGCCAGATGGGCATGGGGGGCAGTCCAGCAGGGTTGTAGGGCAGTGGCCTTGGTGGGTGTGTGGGGCTGGCTTTGAAAGGACACGAGGCCACGGCCCGGCTGGGTGCTCTGGTCCTTGGTCCCATTGGGTCAGTAACTTCCCCGGCGCTGCGGGCTTCCTCTGCACTGGCTGCAGCACTGTAACCTGGCGTGCCCTTCCCACTCAGGCAGGCTGGCGTCCCGGGCGCTGTCTGCTCAGCCGGGGGAGATGCCTTGCAGCTGGGGCCCTGGACTGTCTCCGCAGAACCCTGGGATTAGAAAAGCAGCCTGGTGCCCCCAGCTTGCTAGGCCCCCCGGCCTGGGAGGGAGCGTCACACGCCGTGAATGACACCTGAGGAACCGCACACGCAGGGCAGCAGCTCTGTCTAACGCTGCTGGTGTGGGGGTGACTCTTGAGAGAGCACAAGCGTCTGGCCCGTGGGGCAGGGAGCTCCGGTGTGTGGTGTCTGCGTGGGGGTGGTAACAGACTGGGTGCTTGGCACACGCCCTCTCATCTCTCTCTGCTTCCTCTCCCCAGAGACAGCACTAAGACCACCCTGGGCTTCAAGAAAGCGACCGCCACCAACATCGACTACCTGGAGCTGCTGCAGCACTTTGAGCGAGTCCAGAACAAGCACCTGGAAGTGAGACACCAGCGGGCTGGCCGGGGAGAGCCCCCAGACCGAAGGGTCGTCCTCTGAGCACCAGCTGCTGCTGGCGTGCATGGAGACAGTGACCTGGGGAGGGGAGTCGGAGGGACTTGGCTGCTGCCGTGGGTTCCAGGGGGTGTGATCCAGCAGGGGGCTTGTTCCAGGGGAGAGGCGGCGGAGGTGGTCACAGCGCTCAGCTGGGGAAGGATCTCCGGAGCCCATGCCGGAGCCCAACACCCCAGCCGCACAAAATTCCAGAGCATCACAAGCAAGCATGTGGGGAAGCGGCAGGAGGGGACTAGACGGACCAATGAAGCCACACGCCCGCCCCCCTCCACCCCCACCCCTGGACTCTGCCTTACAAATCCTTCCCTGGCAACAGTCAGCTGATGGCACAGCTGGGCCAGTAAGGCCAGAGGGAAGACGTGTAAAAGCATTTTCTGCTACCTCCAGCCTCAAACAAGCGTGTGTGTCTGTGGGCGTGTGACTGGACTGGCCTTGCCTCCCCCTCCCCCATCACTCCCCCAAGGCAGGCAGTCATGTGCTGCAGTCCCGAAAGGAAAGCCAGCCCCTTGGATCTCAGACATGCACTGCCCTGACCTCCCCGTGGCAACAGCACCATCTAATCCTCCAGTGCTCTTGGCCCTGTGGACTTGCATTCCTGTGCGTGCATCACCCAGCCCTCTCGGACCCACCTCCCCATTGTACGTATGGCAGTGCAGCCTTCAGTTATGGCCCCCCTGAAAGCATCATGTATGTGTATATAGAGGAATGGTTCAGTCCGAGTCAGATTTCTAGCCTGAAAATAGATTTGTACCAATGTAAAAGCTCCCCACGTTGAAATAAAAGAATTATGGCAAAGTCCCTGCCTGGCGTCTGCTGCTCCTTGGGGAAGGCCCCCGGGATGGCCATCGCCTGGGCTGAGGCTGCCCTCCGCACCCACTGAGCCCTTTGGGGGCCCTCTCCCCTGCCTGGATCAGCGTCTCCCAAACTTCCTGCGTGGGTTGGAGATTTGGCCCATGTCCGCCATTTGTTCCCAGGGAGAAGGGGGTCACTGAGTGCCCCTTGTGCATGGCGGGGTCTGGCCTGCCGATGCTGGAATCCTAGGGGGTAACTGCAGCTCCAGTAGACGTGCTCAGGTCCCAGAGCAAGCCTGGATTCATTACCATGGCACTAGCCCCTGCTCTGGGGCCAGCGCCAGCCCGATTAAGGCCACGTCTGCACTCTTGGCACTGCAGTGGCACCGCTCGGCACCTTCGCTGTGCTGCTGGAGCACCAGCCGTGTAGCTGCCGGCTACAGGCCAGAAGGGGGTTTTCCATCGCTCCAGGAACTCCACCTCCCCAAGCGCCAGTAGCTGGGTCAGTGGAAGCTGCTTCTACAGGGCGGGTGAGGCTGGCAAAGTTACGGTGCCCAGGGGTTTTCTAGCTGTGTTCAGTGTCACAGGCCGAAGGAGCTGCAGTCACCCCGGGATTGCAGGACAGACGTACCCTGAGCGGTGGGCCGCTGCAAACGGCCCTGCTGCAGTTGCTCGGAGGAAGCTGCGAAGTGTGAGCAGACCGTTGCAGGGTTGGGTGTGTTTATTCCTCAGGCAGGCCAAGAGCCCAGGGGTCTGTCTGCTGCAGGCGTGGCCAGTGTCTGAGGGAGGGGAAGGAGCCCCTGGGCGCAGGCTATTCCGTTCCAGGGAAGTGTCTTTCCAGCCCCTCTCTGCCAGTGCTTGACCTGTGCTGTGAAGCAGGAGAACATAGAGCCAGATGGTCTCACTATCCATAGAAACGTTTAATCCTCGTACTGCCCATTTCCTTCCCCACCTGCTCGCTCCCCTCTCGGGCGCTTGGGTAGGTCACAAGTGCAGCAGAAATGCCGCTTTCCCCTGGGCAGCCTGCTGCTCCGCTGGGCTTAACTTCCTGCCAGTTGCTGGATGAGTGGCATTCCCTCAGCCCTTCCCAGCTCCTCAACCCAGGATCCAGCCTGTGGTCTGATCTCCCGAATTCCAGCCCTCCTCCTTGTGTGACACAAGCTGGCAAGGAGCAGCAGGGCCCCTGGGGGTTGTGCCGTGGGTTCCCCCTTGCTACGCCCTCCTGCACTGGAGAGGATTCTGGGCAGCCCCAATCAGAAGACGGAACAGGCTGCAGACAATGTTCTGGGTTGCCCGTATCCATTTGTAGTGGGGCCTCTCAGTGCCTCCCATCACAGTATGACCTTGTAGCTCTGCAGAAGGAGTTAACTACAGATTGCCCTTCCCAGAGCAGTGCCGAGAGCTGATGCACAGAGATGGAACAAGGCCAGGTGTGGTTAGGGGGACTCTGTTAAGGTGGCGGCTCCTCTAGAAATGACCCTCCTCTGGATGACTTGTTGTAGGTGGGAGGCTTAGGAATATCTTCTCCCTCCGCTTTTATGGCTGCTGCTTTGTTTAGAGTGGGGCTGGCTCATCTTGATAGCCCTGTGCTGAGGATTGGCTTGCGTAAAATAAATCCATTCCTCTCAGTCCTGAGGAAAGATCTTCAAAACCCTGTCCTGGTGGGCAAGTGTCAAGAGTCTCCCCTCCAGGAGGTGGGGTAACTTCAGAGCACTAGTATCTGCTGACTGGGGAAGGGCAGAGAGCCAAATCCAGCCAGTGCCAAGCTCCTTTAACCCCCACTGCAACCAGTGGGAGCCGAACTCACTCAGCACCGTGCAGAGTCAGGCCAACCGCCCGCTCCAGAGCCCACTGAAGTGAGTGGGAAAGATCCTGTGGCCTTCAGATCAGACTGTAAGCTTCAAAGGGCTCTGCAGATGCCCAGAGCCCCGGGGTCGGCGCGGGCGGCTGGAGAGCCGCGGCCGGGCCCCGGGGTCGGCGCGGGCGGCTGGAGAGCCGCGGCCGGGCCCGTAGTCTGAGCTGTAGTCACACAGCCGGTGTCTGTGCCGTCCCGGGAGCAGGCAGTGGAATGCTGACCCATGCTCGACACAGACTCATTGGCCGTTTGGGGGATGGGAAGTCACCTCTGAGGATGTTTGTTTGGGTTTCTCTCGTTTTTCCACCTCTCTCTAGGCCTTTCCCTGGCCCTTGTTGCCCCAGCGTCTGAGCCGGCCCCGTGCTGCTGGCCCTACCCAGGGCGGTGGCGTCGTCCCTGTGCCATTGCTGGGGCAGGGGCCGACCTTCGATGGCCCCGGTGGGCGTGAGGCTCCCCTTCACAACTCATCCTAAGGGACTCGCCCATGGCCACACAGGGCGTCGGGGGCAGAGCCGGGAATTGACCCCGAGCTCCCGTGTGCCGTTAGTGCCTGACCCATCAGCGCAGCCCTTCCCCATCAGCCGCTACTGAACCTGCCTCCCCGTGCGGCGGATGCCCAAAGCCGGCTCTGCCAGTGCCAAGGGAAAGCAGAGGGAATGAATCTGAGTGTCCCTTTAACTGCTTATACATGGAGTCTGGGGGGCAGGGAGTGCCCCATGCAGCCACCTCCTCCAGCCAGTCTGTACAATATCCCCCCACCCTCGGAGGAGCCTGGCTCTCCTATGGGGAGAGGGTCCGGATCTGTCCACCAGTAGGAGAGCGGGGATCAATTTTGCACACCAGCCCTTAGAACCACCTGTTCCCGCACCCTGGAGAAAGCTCATTGAGCCCCCACTCCCGAGTGGGACAGGCTCTCAACCTGCCTGCAAAACCCAGGTGGGCATCAGCCAAGCTCAGAGCCAGACCCGAGCTGCCCATCCCTGGAAGGTCAAACCCGACACGGGAACAACCCAGAGCTTTGCACAGGCTCACAGGGCCAGGTCCCAGCTCCAGGGTCCTTAGCACCGAGCAGCAGCGGACCCCAGCTCCCCTCCGCCCCCCAAGCTCCCGGTATGTCCCGCTCCAGCTCTGACCATGGCCACTGGGACCAACCGCTGCATAAAGCCCAATCCAAAGGCAGGGCTGAGACTACAGTGGCGGAGCTGGGCGGGCAGGGGGCCGTCACGCTGTGTGTCACATTGATGAGACAGGGCCAGGCCCGTGCCACAGGCTGTAACGAAGGGCTGCCCACTGGTGGGTGGTACCTGGGGCAGAGCATCCCAGCGTCCATGGTGCAGTCGTGTCCCTTCGTGGTGGGGACAGCAGATGTCAGGCCTGGTTTGCCATCTGCAGTTTTGATGAGTGTGATTGTGTGACAGGCCCGGCTGGGGGAGGAGGGACAGGGGCCTAGGCTGGCTGAGTCCCATCCCGCCCTGCCCCGTTTCCAGTAGGTCTGTAACCCAGGGAGTGTGTCTGAGCAACGCCGCAGGTACGCTATGTGCCGTTCAGCCTGCCCGAGCCCCTCAGCCTGTCGGCGGAGCAGTGAGGAGGGCCGGGGCTTATGGAGCAGGAGCCTGTCCCAGGGCACGGAGCCAGGTTCCTGTGTATTCTGATGGAGTGTTTGGGGGCATTGCTGTGGCCACCTGTCCTGGGCTTTAGACCGCTTGAGATCTGCATTTCAAGTGGCTTCCCAAAAGCCTTTGGCTAGAGCAGCAGCTGGTCCCTTGTGTCACAGTTCAGGACAGCTGCCCCCATATTGCCCCACTCTAGGCTCCCGGCTCCCAGCCATCACCTCCTGTGGGCAGAGACCTGTTCTTTCCCCTCCTGAGCAGGGTGTTGGCAGCTCCCTGTTCACACCGTTACCCCAGCAGGCCGGGCTGCCTGAGCAGGCCAAGGGTTGCATGGTGCTTTCTCCTCGGCGGCTGTAAACAGCGTAATTGCCCGTGCGTGGAAGGTACTATGCGGCTCTCAGCACATACTTCGTCTTCGAGTGGCTGCTCACATCCATTCCAGTAGGTGCGCGCCGCGTGCACGCTCGTCGGAAAGTTTCCCCCCAGCAGCACCCGTTGGGTCGGCCGTGGAGCCCCCTGGAGTGGCGCCTCCATAGCGCTCTATGGATGCCTCTGCCGACCTGGCGCCGCCTCGGTTCCTTCTTACCGCCCGTGACGGTCGTTGGAACTGTGGCGACTTGCTCAGCAAGCTCCCCACGTTTCCCAAGCTGCTCTTTCCGACTGTTTCTATCCCCTAGTTGATTAGTTCATAGCTAGTTCTTAGTTGTTGTAGTGCTAGTTAGTAGTTAGCTGTTGGGCTGGGGGGTTTACCCTCCCCCCGACCGCGTTCTCCTTGGGACTTACATGCCCAAGTCCCAGGAGTTCAAGTCCTGCAGCAAGCCCAGGCCAACGGGCGACCCCCACGACGCTTGTTTAAAGTATCTGGGGGAAGCTCATCAGTCAGAAAAGTGCAGGATTTGTAAGGGCTTTCGCCCCCGAGCCAAGAAGGAGCGGGACTTTAGACTGAAGCAGCTCCTTATGGAGGCGGCACTTAGACCACAACCCGCATCGGCGTGGCAGGACCCGGCGCCGAGTTCTGCAGTGTGCAGTGCCCCGGCGGCAGTGGTGGAGATGGCATCACGGAAGGACTCTGGTCGAGACCCGCGGCACCGCTGCTCCCGGCATCGAAGCCGGCGGGAACGACCCAGCACCGATCCCATTCGCCAGCGCAGAAGCAGCACCAGAAGCAGGGGAGGAATGGTTCCCCCACTTCGGGACCCACCCCCTCGGAGCCGGCCAATGGGGCGCATCGCAGGGAGGAGCCCCCAGTGCCGAAAACTTTGGAGCCTGCACCGTCAACTTCGGCCCTGTGAGGGAGACCGTCGAGTCCGGCGCAGTTGGACTCCCCATGTCAGGTGGTGGAGGACGGAGAACTGCCTTCCACCCCAGACACCTTCGAGGCTGCGCGAGAACTCCTTGCACTTACGGCACCGAGGTCCCCGACCCTCCATGCTAATACCACAACGGGCGGCACCGTCTCGAGGGAAGCCAGCGATGTTCTGCCCCTCGACTCAGACTGCAGAAGCGAGGCACCGCTCGGAGTCTCGGCGCCGTTCACACTCGCAGCGCTGGTCTGACTCGTGGCACCGCTCCAGGTCCCGCCAGCGCTCCCGCTCATGGTGCAGATCGCCTTCGCGCAGTAGGTCCCAATCTCTGCACCGTTCATATCGGCACAGATCCGGCTTGCTGCACAGACCCCGCTCGTGGTACCAATCCAGCAGTGGCCATTTTGGACCCCATGGGCAGACCACCAGGCCCAGGGGCACAGTCCCAGGCTTCACACTTCATGACCACTGGAGGCAGCGCCAGTCACCCCACTCCTAGGGGTGCAGAGGAGCCGGCGGTTGTACCACCTCCTCTGGAACCCACCCCTGGAGCGGCTGGCACGGAACTTGAGGCGGGGCAGGAGGTCCCTGAGGACCAAGAGGGTCAGGAGAACCCAGGTTCCTCACTAGTCTCCTCGTCATCTTCCCCAGACGAGGCGGTGGCGGGCACCTCTGCCTCTGGGCTGCCCCCTAGAGATAGCCGTGTCCACCAGGAACTCCTGCGCAGGGTGGCACGGAATATGATCCTGCAGGCTGAGGAGGGGGTAGAGTCAGAGGACCCTGTGGTGGACATCCTGGCACCAGAAGGACCATTCAGGGTTGCTCTACCCCTGATCGAAACTATACAAGCCAATGCAAGGACCATTTGGCAGACCCCGGCCTCCATCCCTCCCACCGCTAAGGGTGTGGAGAGGAAGTACTTGGTACCCACCAAAGGGCGTGAGAACCTGTTCACACACCTGCAGCCGTGCTCGTTAATAGCGGCTGCGGTGAATGAAAAGGAGAGTCAGGGACAGCAAGCCCCAGCGCCTAAGTCCAAGGACGCCAAGCGCCTGGATTTATTTGACACAAAGTTTACTCCACGGGGGGCTTGCAGCTCAGGATTGCCAACCAGCAGGCAGTCCTGAGCAGGTACCTTGAACTCCTGGAACTCAGTGCTGAAGCTTAGGGAGCTGGTACCAGCGGAGTCCAGGGAGGAGTTGAGGCAATTGTCGAGGAGGGCAAGGCGGTGGCACGGACCTCTTTACAGGCCTCACGGGACGCTGCAGACTCGGCAGCGCGCACCTTGTCCTCAGGGATAGCTGTGCGGCGTAGCTCATGGCTGTAGGCCTATGCCAGACCTACCCTTTGACGGGGTGGGCCTGTTTGCTGACCACAGACTCCAGGCTGCATCGCCTCAAAGATTCCAGGGCGACAATGAAATCTTTGGCTATGCACATACGCTGGCAACCCAACGAAAGCCCTTTAAGCTCCAACAGCACCCGTATCCTCCTCGGCCGAGGCAGGAATTCTACAGGCGCAGGGGTAGACATGGCAGGCGTAAGCCTTCCCAACCCCCGTTTGGATAGGGCCAGGGCCCGGCTAAGCCTTCGTCGGGCTCAAAACAGACATTTTGACGGTGCGCCCAAGGCCGGAGCACCTGTCTCAATGCCGGATCCTTCTCCGTGTTTTTTTTGAACCGTCTATCCCACTTCTACTGCGCTTGGTCCCAAATAGCATCAGACCGCTGGGTCCTTCGCACAGTGAAAGTGGGATATTCTGCTCCTGCCCCCCTCCCCGTCCCTCTACAGGGACCCTTCTCACGAGCAGCTCCTCGTCCAGGAGGCGAGACGCTCCTTGCCATGGGAGCGGTGGAGGAGGTTCCTCGGGGGCAGGGGATTCTATTCCCGCTATTTCCTAATCCCTTTGGCAAAGGGGAGGCCTCAGACCCATTCTAGAGCTGTGAGGACTCAAGTTCACGGTGAAGTTGAAGTTCTGCATGGTCTCCCTCAATTATCCCTTCCCTGGAGCCGGGAGACTGGTTCGCCGCCCTCGACACGAAAGACGCGTGCTTTCACATAGCCATTCGCCCTGCACACAGATGCATTTTAAGCTTCGTGATCAATCAAAAACATTATCAGCTCATGGTCCTTCCCTTCGGCCTGTCGACAGCCCCATGAGTGTTCACCAAGTGCATGTCGGTGGTAGCAGCCTTGCTCCGAAGGAGGCAGGTGCAGATACCCCTCCCTCGACGACTGGCTGCTCAGGGGGCGCTCCAGAGAGCAGGTGGAGTCGCAGGTCTGTCTGGTCAGCTCCACATTCGAGAGACTGGGTCTCCTCCTCACCGTGAACAAGTCAACCTTGTCTCCGGCCCAGAGGATAGCGTTTATCGGAGCAGTGTTGGACTCAGTCCAGGCGAGAGCAGGTCTGCCGGAGTCCCGATTCCAAACCACAAGCGTCATTCGAGGCCTGAGGAAATACACGACCACTACAGCGAGGAGCTGTCCGAGTCTCGTCGGTCACATGGCGGCCTGCCAGGCTGAGGCTCAGGCCTCTGCAGATGCGGTTTGCCTCGACATACCGCCCGGGGCGTGACAGCCTGGGACTAGTGGTCACGGTGCCACAGCAGGTGCTAGAGTCACTCCAGCGATGGCTCGATACTCAAGTAGTCTGTGAGGGAGTCCCCTTCAACAGCCCTCAGCTGTCCTGGTCTCTAGGTACGGATGCGTCAGCTCTAGGTTGGGGTGCACATCTGGGAGATTTCCGAACGCAGGGCCTCTGGGCACAGGACGAGCTCTCTCACCAGATCAGTATCAAGGAGCTGAGAGTGGTGCGACTCGCATACCAGGGCTTTCCGTCTCGTCTGCAAGGCCAGAACGTGGCAGTCACGACAGACACCACCACTGCAGTGTTTTACATCAACAAGCAGGGTGGAACCCGGTCCTCGCCCCTCTGTCGGGAGGCTCTCCGGCTCCGGGAATTCTGTATGGCCCACTCCATTCACCTGGAAACCTGCTATCTGCCAGGAGCCCAGAACGTACTGGCGGACCACCTCAGCAGGTCCTTCCACCGCCACAAGTGGTTCATCCGGCTGGACGTCATTCACTCCATCTTCCGGGGGGGGGGTCGACCTGTCCACCACCCGGAGCAACAGGAAATGCCCAAAAAGCAGCCCAGGCTCAATCGCGGACGCATTCCTGCTACCCCGGGGAGGCCGTCTGCTCTACGCCTTTCCCCCAATCCCTCTCGTGCACAAGGTCCTGCTCAAGGTCCACAGGAATGGGGCAGAGATAATTCTGGCGCCACCAGCGTGGCCTTGACAACACTGGTACACCACACTTCTGGATCATGTTGCCACTCCTCCCCAACCTTATCACTCAGGACCACAGTTGTCTTCACCACTCAGATCTCCGGTCCCTCCACCTCACAGCCTGGAAGCTTCATGGCTTGAACTCCATGCTGTGCTCGGAGCAGGTGAGGGAGGTCTTATTCTGCAGCAGAAAGCCCTCCATGAGGGCCACATAGCTGGCAAAATGGAAGAGGTTCGCCTGCTGGTGTGACTAGCATCATATGCCCCCACTTCAGGCTACGTTACCTCTTATTCTGGAGAACCTTCTGCATCTGAAACAGTGCCTGGCGGTGTGGTCCATAAAGTTACATCTAGAGGCTATCTCAGCTTTCCACCCCGAGTCTCGGGACGCTCCATTTCCGGTTTCTCAAGGGCCTGGACCAGCTACATCTCCAGATCACACAGCCTGTTCCTGCCTGGGACCTTAACTCGGTCCTCTCCAAATTAGTGGGGCCCCCATTCAAGCCACTGGCGACTTGCTCCCTCCTCTACCTGTCGTGGAAGGTAGCCTTCCTAGTGGCCATTACATCAGCAAGGTGTCTGAGTCAGGCCCACTTTATACAGTTTTCCACAAAGACAAGGTGCAGCTGAGAGTTCACCCAGCTTTTCTGCGTAAGGTGGTCTCTCATTTCCATACCAGCCAAGACATATTCCTGCCTGTTTTTTATCCAAAGCCTCATGCCAGGAGGCTGCACTCCTTGGATGTTCAGCAAGCACTAGCCTTCTACATCGAACACACCAAGCCATTCAGGAAATCAAACCAGCTGTTCATTGCGGTAGCAGACTGGATGAAAGATCTACCGGTCTCATCTCAAACAATATCTTCCAGGACAAGCTGGCCAAGATACCAGCCCTGGCACTTACAGCACACTCCACACGGGCCCAGGCCTTATCAGCGGCGTTCCTGGCCCAGGCCCTGATCCAAGAAATCTGCAGGGCAGCGACTTGGTCCTTGGTGCATACGTTCACCTCTCATTACGCCATCATCCAGCACACCAGAGATGATGCAGCCTTCAGCAGAGTGGTGCTCCAGTCAGTGATTCCACAACTCCGACCCCACCGCCAAGGTAGGGCTTGGGAGTCACCTATTTGGAATCGATATGAGCAAGCACTCGAAGAAGAAAAAACGGTTACTCACCTTCTCATAACCGTTGTTCTTCGAGATGTGTTGTTCACGTCCATTCCAAACCCACCCGCCTCCCCTCTGTTGGAGTAACCAGCAAGAAGGGACTGAGGGGGCACCAGGTTGGCAGGGGCATATATTGAGTGCCATGGAGGCACCACTCCAGGGGGCTCCACGACCGACCTGCCCGGGTGCCGCTGCGGGGAAAACTTTCCAAACACTGTGCACACGGCGTTTGCACACCTACTGGAATGGACATGAGCAACACATCTCGAAGAACAACAGCTACAAGAAGGCGAGTAACCATTTTTTTCTTAGGGTGAAAGCAGTACAGAAAACCTATAAAAGAACCAACACTCATAATATATGGAGATATACCTATCTCATAGAACTGGAAGGGACCTTGAAAGGTCATTGAGTCCAGCCCCCTGCCTTCACTAGCAGGACCAAGTACTGATTTTGCCCCAGATCCCTAAGTGGCCCCCTCAAGGATTGAACTCACAACCCTGGGTTTAGCAGGCCAATGCTCAAACCACTGAGCTATCTCTCCCCCTGCTGAGAAGTTTCCCAGAGGTCACCTCGGACTCTGGCTGGTGTCAGTCCTTCCAGGATTGGGCTCCTCCTTGTACAGACAGTCCTGTCCGTTTGCTAGATCCGAAAGCAAACTCTGAGTCAGTTCAAACTCGGCTATTTATCCAAAAGGCCTTTCTTTGTCTGTTGGTCTCTGGAGAATCCACTCTGAACCAGTGTATGCAGCTTCTCTGGAGATGTTACACCCTGAATCACCTCCACCCCCACTATGCTTATCTCCTGGAGGATTGCAGTCCCCCTGCCCCATGGAATCCCATACGATCCCTGGCTGACAATGATATGCAAATGTCATTCAATAAGGCTTGTCCACTGTGGTGCAGAAAATTACCGTATCTGAACATAAGAACGGCCATACTGGGTCAGACCGAAGGTTCATCTAGCCCAGTATCCTGTCTGCCAACAGTGGCCAATGCCATGTGCCCCAGAGGGAATGAACAGAACAGAGCAATTAAGTGATCCATCCCCTGTTGCCCATTCCCAGCTTCTGGCAAACAGGCTTAAGGACACCCAGACATGGGGTTGCATCCCTGCCCATCCTGGCTAATAGCCATTGCTGGACCTGTCCTCCATGAACGGATCTAGTTCTTTTTTTAACCCACTTATAGTTTTGGCCTTCCCAACATCCCCTGGCAACGAGTTCTACCGGTTGACTGTGCGTTGTGTGAAGAAATACTTCCTCATGTTTCTTTTAAACGTGCTGCCTATTAACTGCATCGAGTGACCCCTGGTTCTTGTGTTCTGCGAAGGGGTAAATGACACTTCCCTATTCACTTTCTCCACCCCAGTCATGTTTTTATCAGAACTCTGTCATATCCTCGCTTAGTCGTCTCATTTCTAAGCTGAGCACTTCCAGGCTTTTTAATCTCTCCTCATACAGAAACTGTTCCCTCCCCCTAAGCATTTTTGTTGCACTTCTCGGTACCTTTTCCAGTCCGAATAGATCTGGTTTGAGATGGGTGCCCAGAACTGGATGCAGTATTTGAGGTGTGGCCGTACCATGGATTTATATAGTGGCATTAGGATATTTTCTGGTTCTCTATCCCTTTCCTAATGATTCCAACCTTCTGTTCGCTTTTTTGACTGCCGCTGCACATTGAGTGGATGTTTTCAGAGAACTACCCACAATGACTCCAAGATCTTTCTTGAGTGGGAACAGCTAATTTAGACCCCGTCCCTTTGTATGGATAGTTGGGGATTATGTTTTCCAATGTGCGTTACTTTACATTTCCTTTGAGTGCTTGCTCATGTCGATTGCAAGTAGGTCTGCGCGCCGCGTGCACGGTCATCGGAAGGTTTTTCCCCTAGTGGCACCCGTTGGGTCGGCTGTGGAACCCCCTGGAGTCGCACCTTCATGGTGGTGTATATAGGTCCCTGCCGACCCACCGCCTCTCCAGTTCCTTCCTACCACCAGTGACAGTCATTGGAGTTGCATGTTCCTGTTGCCCACGATGATGAGGCACCGCTCGCCTTCTCCGTGGCACTGTTCTCTGGCGCTGTCCCGCTCGGCACTACCGTGGTCTCCACGCTGAGAGCCCCGGTCATGGGACTTAGAGGCAGAGTCCTACTATTCCAGGCGCAGTCGGCACCGATCGGAGTGGCGCTGACACAGGCAGGAGGCGGGGATGGTGCCGTGATGGGCGCAGTGGCATGGGCCCACGCAATGGCCGTTCTGTACCCTGTGGGCATACCACCAAGCCCAGGGCACTTACTCCAGGGACTCCCAGTCCGTAATTTCAGAAGGATGCACCTCTTTACCACCTCAAGCCAGTCCCCCACCTCGAAGCACCAAGACGGCTTCAGTCCACGGCACAGAGCCCCATCTGGGTCCCGGCTCCACCACTGCCACTGAGGCCGCTACCAGTACCAAGCAGCAGGGCACAGAGTAGGACGCGTCCAGGGAGCTAGAGGGACAGGAGGGCTTCTGCCTAGGGCTTCGTCATTGTCCTCACCGGATGAGGCTGTGCGGGGTCTTCGTCCTTTGGGCTGCCCCACCATTGATAACAGAGTGCACCAGGAGCTGTGCGCAGGGCGGCCCATAACATAGGGCTACCGGCCAAGGAGATGGTCGAGTCTGAGGACCCCGTGGTGGACATATTAACCCTTGAGGGGCCATCCAGTGTGGCATTGCCTCTCATTAAAACGATTCAAGCCACTACAAAAACCTTGTGGCAGACTCCTGCCTCCATTCCCCCTACAGCTAAGAGGGTGGAGAGGAAGTATTTCGCCCCCTCTAAGGGAATTAGCCCTGGCACTGAGTTAATGCCCCTGCTCTTGCTACGAGAGCTGTGGGAGTTTGAGTGGCCAGTGCTTAGAACCATCTCTTACAGCTCCTGGAGCACCATTTCCCCAGCCCCATGCTGGTGCATTGGCCCAGTGCTGAGTCGGGGGAAGAGCATCACACACTGAATAACCCTAGCAGGTGTCCCAGCCCGGCAGCCATCAGCCGCCAGTGATTACTGAAGAGAAGCAGATGCAGGTGAGACCATCAATCCAGCCCCTCCCCCACGGGTGACCTCATTTAAAAAGCAAAATCTGGCTCCTGTGGTGTACATGCCCCCTATTTCCACAGTATCTGAGCTGCTCCTACCCTTTAACGCACTTACTGTCTCAGCCCCCCGGGGCAGGGCTCTTGTGCCCATTGTACAGAGGAGGGACTGAAGCGCTGAGGCCCAGCCCCTCAAAGGCACTTAGATGCCTAACTCCCCTTCAACTCGGGGTGTTCAGTGTCAACGGCCTTTGAGGAGCTGAGCCTGAGCCAGGGCCGCCCAAAGGATTCAGGGGGCCTGGGATCTTTGACGGGACTTCGGCGGCGGGTCCCGGAGCGGAAGGACCCCCCGCCGCCGAATCGCCGCCAAAGACCCAGAGCGGAAGAAGCTCCGGGTCTTCGACAGCGGGTCCTTCACTCGCTCCGGGTGTGTTCGGCGGCACTGAAGGACCTGCTGCCGAAGACCCGCTGAAAACTCTCGTGGGGGCCCCTGCGGGACCCGGGGCATGGGGCAAGATGGCCCACTTGCGCCCCCTCCCCCCCTTAGCAGCCCTGGCCCGAGCAAGCGACTGCCTAACGATCAATCCAGGGCAGAGCAGGGACTTGACCCCACATCCCAGGCTCACTCCCTAACCACCAGGCCAGCCGTCCTCTTCTGCGCCCAGGAGTTGGCCCTTGGCACCTGTAAGAAAAGGAGCCTTATTCCCATCAGGGACCTGGTTAAGTAGCTTCCCCCCTCGGCCGTGAGTCCGGCTGTTCCAGCCCTATGCATAGGGGGATGGTGTGTCTCTCCATGGCGCTGACACAAGCGAAATCCCCAGGGCCCCCGAGGTGTTTGGCCAAGCCGCTGCTTTGTGAAGCTGTTGGCTGGAGACTGCCTTTTGTGAGCCCACCCAGCTCAACAAGGTGCCCTTTGCCTTCTCTGGCACTGGCTCCAGCTCCAGCTCCCAGTGTTTGCGTTGTAGGACCAGACCTGGGTGCATTTCAAGTTGCTATAGCGACTGAATGGACAGCCGATCCGGGCAGATTGAAGAGAGGGGAATTCAATCAATTTGCCCTCCTCCGTCTCCAGCCCGTGGTTTGGAGCGGGGGGAATCCAAGCCTCCTAGTCAGCTACCCCGCTAAGGACAGCGAGGGTGTGACTCGCTGTCACCCCCCAGCCCTGGAGGGAGAGCGTTCCCTGATCGCACCTCCCCAGGGCAGGAGTTCGCCATTAGACTAACCAGGCCATAGCCTTCGGCCCTACGGGGCAGGCAGGGGGTGCGGCTGGGGTGGGGTGGGGTGAGGGGGGAGCGCTCCTGCCAGCAGGGATGGCAAAGCAGCCCCCTGCGCTTGGCAGGAGCTCAGCCGGCAGCTGCAGGAACGCGCTGCCAGGGATCCGGTTAACACTGGTGACCGGGCACTAACAAGCCGGTTACCACGGGAACCCATGCCAGCCGGGGTGTGGTTTGAGCAGGCATTGCCCCCCCCCCAGCGCCCGCCACGCCCGATTTCCCGGGAGCTCTGCTTAGCTGCCAGGGGGGGAAGAGGCTCCCTCTGTCCCTCTCCTGCGCGAGGCTGGCAGGCAGCTCCAGGACGCTGCCTCCTGGGCAGGGGCATAGCCAGGGGGAGGGAGCAGGGGGAGCAAGAAAAAAAAAAAAGGCGCCACCCGCTGTGGCGCTTTTACTCACTTGGCGGCGCTCCGGGTGTCTTCGGCCGCGGGCCCCTCACTCGCTCCGGGTGTCTTCAGCCGCGGGCCCTTCGCTCGCTCCGGGGATCTCCGGCTGCGGGACCGTCGCTCGCTCCAGGGGTCTCCAGCCGCGAGCCCTTCGCTCGCTCCGGGGGTCTTCGGCGGCACTTCGGCAGCGGGACCCTCAGTGCTGCCAAAGACCCCCGGAGCGAGTGACGGTCCCGCCGCCGAAGACCCCCGGAGCGAGTGACGGGCCCGCTGCCGAGGACCCGGAGCGCCGCCGAGGACCCCCGGAGCGAGCGACGGTCGCGCCGCCGAGGACCCCCGGAGCGCCGCCGGGTGAGTAAAATAAAACGCTGCAGCAGGTGGCGCCTTTTTTTTTATCGCTCCCCCGGGTGAGTAAAAAGGCGCCAAGAAATTGACAAGGCGCCACCTGTGTTCAGTGGGGAGCGGCCGCTGCCCCCAGCTACGCGACTGCTCCTGGGTCCTAGTGCCCGTCACATCATCTTCTATGGGTGCTGGGTCCGTTTCTGGACAACTGGTGAGTGCCGGGGGGGTGGAGGGGGAAGGGGCAATACCAGAGTGGTAGGGTGGGAAGCTTGCACAGAACCTGCACACACACTATCCAGCTCCAGCCAGAACGATTGCCCCTCCCATAGGCGCTGACTTGTAATGGCACCGGTGGGTACTCGACCCCGCCCCGACTCCATCCCTGCCCCGCCCCATTCCAACCCCTTCCCCAAAGTCCCCCCAACTCCGCCCCCTCCCTGCCCCTATTCAACTCCTTCCCCAAATCCCCACCCTGGCCCCGCCTCCTCCCCTGAGCGTGCGGCTCCCCTCTCCTACTCCCTCCCTCCTAGAGCTTGCTACAGCTGTTTGGTGGCGGGAAGCGCGTGGAGGTAGGCGGAGGAGCGGGGACACAGTGCGCTCAGGGGAGGAGGAGATGAGACCAGGGGGCGGGGGGAGTTGGTTGCTGGTGGGTGCAGAGCACCCACTAATTTTTCCCCGTGGGTGCTCCAGCCCCGGAGCACCCACGGAGTCGGCACCTATGGCCCCTCCCATGTATAAGGAACAAATTCCCACACATTTGTAGGAAAAACAAACCAAACCAAACCATCCCATTCTGGATCCCAGTCCTTTAACTTTTACAGACCCTTCCAGCGAGGGGCTCCAGCGGTCTGAGCACTGTGTTCAACACTGTATTGAACTGTACTAAAAATCAAAGACATCCAATGTTTTTCTTTGACGTATTTTTCTGTCCTGGGATGCACAGGCCACCAAGTTCTTCCTTTATGCTCAGCCTAGTTCCACAGGCCAACGCAGCTTTGTACTTTTATGGGGTTGCAAAACTCAACACACAATGTTGTAGGTTTCTCCCTCTCCTCTCCCTCAAGGATTTTAAATCCACTTCTTAGCAGGCTATGATAGAAAGACTGGCTGAATAGGCTAAAGGCAGGTTCTGTCCATTTGCTGGTTCTCTAGCAGTTCAGTCCATCATAAAAGTACCTCACATTTGATTTCTTTTGAGTTTCATTCCAAACACTTAAAGCTAAATAAACCTGAAGTTAGTCCTCATTTTTCTGCCCCACCTCAAACTAACTAACTTTCCCAAGTGGAAAATGTTGGGTGAGCCTGGAATGTGATTCGAGAAGGGAATGAGAAGACAGGCCAATTCCGGCGGACAGGTACACCTGGGTCGCCTTATTGACTTCAGGGAGAACAGATTTTTGCACAAGAATAGATTTTGGTCCCTTCTGCTTTTTCACACCTGGTATCAGCAGAATCTCATTCACTTTCCTCCCCTAAGCTCAGCGCACTTTAACGGGAAAAAATAAGCAAGGTCTGCTTGATTTACACCTGCAAACGAAACAGAAACTCTCCCTTCATTCCACACCAGCCTGAAACAAACCCCAGACCTGCTGTAACAAGGGACTACAGAAGCCTTGGTTGGACTTTCTTTTGGGAGATCCTTAATGGTTCTTTTAAGAGGCTGATTTTCAGTGAAGTCTTTTTTGTTCAGGGGGGCAGAGAAGACAACAGGGAATAGCTCTGTTTTGTCAACTCCTAGTCATTCGAAAGCCGGAAGGCTTTAGATGGTTTGTTTAATGTTTGTACAGTGATTTTGAAGCGCTAACATAGTACAGAAGGGCTAAATATTATGACAGGGCAACCGTCTAAAGATCTGTGTCCCATCTAGCTGTTACCTTTTCCTTACCGAAAGCTTAAAACAAACAAATGCAAACGGTCCTGCCGTGAGTGCAGGGGACCGGACCTCTCCAGGTGCCTTCCAGTCCTATGATTCTAGTCTATGATTCTACTGGTGGCAGAGCTTGGGGACAGAGTGGCGTGATGTGGCGCATCACTGGAGATTAGCTACACAAACTGGGTATCATCCCACAAATAATATTTGGGTACAATGTGAAACCAGTAATTCATTGTCCTCAGCCAGCGCAACACTGGGAGGCAACGTTCAGAGCAAGACAGCCTAAAATACAATGCCACCTAATGTCATTTTCCCACTACTACTTCCTCTACTTCAGTGGATTTTACACCTGGGTGGTTTTCTTTTACATCATAAAAGCTGGCTGCCTCCCAGACTGCAGTCAGAGTGAGATGGGGTGTGGGGGGCCATAGCTTGGGGGAAACACCTGCAGGGCTCGGCTTTGCACTGTGCCAGGGGAGAGCTGAGGGTAGAAGCACCAGGTGGAAAGAGGTGAGCAGGATGGGGGATGTTGCAGGTTCATCCTCAGACGGATGAGCACTCCACTACCTAGGAGGAAGGAGGCCCAGGAGAAGGCCAGCGTAGCATCCCTCCTGCTACCTCTTACTCAGAAGTATCTGTTTGGATAATTGAGTGTCATGAGAGTAGAATAAACTGGTTAATTTTACATAAATAAATAATATGTAAATGTGTATGTAGTTTGACTTCATCATTTTTTTTGCAACATGTAATTCATACTTAGGCCCTTCCCTCCCATTAGCCTTAGGCCCCTCGTAACCTTCCTCCGGCCCTGGCACCTCCCATTGTTCCCTACAATGCCAGGTAGTTTTGCCTGCTGGCCCCAGACGCTGAAGAACTTTCCCATCTCTCCCAGGAATAGCTGCCTTTCTGAGCCAAAGGACAGCAGTGCTGCTCTTGGCTTTTAAATCATTGGCTTTTACAGAATAACTCAGCCTGTCCTCTGCGTTCAGAGGAGAGGTCCTGACCACAGCTGCTCCCAGGCCACTTCTTGGAGGAGTGAGAAGGCAAAGCCAGGTGTCCTGGCCTAATTCCTGTCCTGGAATCTCACCAAGAGGGGAGTAAAGAGATTGACAAGGCCACATGTAGCACGAGAGAAAATGCCAAGGAGGTGCATTCTTAGGGCTTGGAAATCTACCTCCCCCAAGCCTAGAATGAAGACCGTGGACAGACCAGCTAATTGCCTCCCAGCTTTGCATGTCATTAGAATTCAAGTTGCAGCCCATGGATCCTGAGCCAAATTTCCCCAAAGTTTGAAGAAGAGACAATGATCTGCTCTGCTGTTGGAGAAGTAGCAGCCCGGTGTGATGTTGGGCTTTGAATTTCCCTGAGGCTTGGGCGTGAGTCTATTCTGGTCTGTTGGGTCAGACTGTTGTAGACTTGGGAGCCAGGTGGGGAGCTGACCCCTAAACTTAGATCTGGGCCCACAGCAAGTGATAGGCAGCATCTATTTGTGTTCTCATCAGCCCTGAATTTGATCTCGCCAGATTTGATAGCAGCCTTCAACTACCTGAAGGGCGTTCCAAAGAGGATGGATCTAGACCGTTCTCAGTGGTGGCAGATGACAGAACAAGGAGCAATGGTCTCAAGTTGCTGTGGGGGAGGTCTAGGTTGGATATTAGGAAACACTATTTCACTAGGAGGGTGGTGAAGCCCTGGAATGGGTTACCTAGGGAGGTGATGGAAACTCCTTCCTTAGAGGTTTTTAAGGTCAGGCTTGACAAAGCCCTGGCTGGGATGGTTTAGTTGGTGTTGGTCCTGCTTTGAGCAGGGGGTTGGACTAGATACCTCCTGAGGCCTCTTTCAACCCTCATCATAGAATCATTGAAGATTAGGGTTGGAAGAGACCTCAGGAGGAGACCACATCTAATTGTCTGTGATAAGCAGCACAGGAGTAGGACTGAGGAGGACAGTGGGCCAAAGCCTGACACAAGGTGCTTTTGAATGGACCCACAAATCTTATTTGTTGTTTTTTTTTATTATTTTCTCTGGAGTCTGGACCTTAATTAAAACTTGACCAAGAACTTGGGCCCTTGACCGAGTGGTTACGGCTGCAGGCTTGGCAGATTCCCTGCACCTGGCCAGGAGCGGGTGGCCCAGTGCAATCGGCCCCTCCCTGGGGGCCGGGACCACGTCTCAGTCAGCCCCAGGCCCCGCGGGCGCTCCTGGCTTTCCGCCCTGGGGCAGGCCGCTGGGTGCGGCTTGACATGGAGTAAAATAACCCGAAGGCGCTTCCCTGAGCCCGAAAATCCTCATCCAACGATTCAAAACCAACCTCCCCCCGCGGCGTGCCCCAGCCGCACCTCGGCGGTGACCCCCGGCCCTGTAACACACCCGCCCACGTGCACCCCTAGTTCCCCGGAGCAAAGCCCCGGGCGCAGCCCCCTCGGCTGGCGCAGCGCGCCCGGGCATCTCCCCCCCGCCCCCGGTCCCTCCCCGCCCATGTGACCGCGGCGCCTCTCGGGTTACAGCGCGTTCGCCGCCCGCCCGCTCCGAGCCCCACAGCCGAGCCCGGCGCCGCGCACGGAGCAGCGGGTCCATTTTGCATCGCCACACACCGGCTCCGGGCAGCCCTGGGCTGGGGGCGGGGGCCGTGCCTGGGCCTGGGGGGCAGAGCGCGGGTATCTGAGCCGCTCCCCGGCTCCCGGACCCCACCATGGCTGCGGAAGGGGGGCTCGCTTCGGCTCGGGGCTGAGACTGCCCCTGGCCGGGGTGAAATTGACAAAAGGACGAGGCGTGAGATCGCTTCGCTCCGAGCCCGCGGATCGCTTGGAAGCGCCGCGCTCTGGCTGCGGCGGGGGGCGGCGGGGCTTTTTGGTTTCGCTTTAATCCCAAACTGGATCCCGAGGAGAGGAGCTGGAAGCTGAAACGCTCCTGACATTTGCCCTGGTTTCTGGTGGTTTCCCGGTGGATTTCGCCCTCCCCTGGATTGCACCATCGCTCTCCATTGCCCCGGGCTGTGCTGATTATGGAGACAGTGGAAAAGGAGTGCGGGGCCCTGGGGGGCCTTTTCCAAGCCATCGTCAATGACATGAAGGTAAGATCCCCCCCCCACCCCCACCCCAACATCTCCGGCGTGACAACTCGGCTGCCTCCGCTCCCTGGCGGAGAAGATGGAGGCGGGTGGGTCTGCGGTGCTGGAAACCCAGTAAACAATATCCAGGCTGCGGTGAGCGCTGAGCAGCCCCTGGGCACCTTTGGGTTTGACTCCGGATTCTTCCCTGGCGGAAAGGGCCCCAGAGCCGCGCGCTGCTCCGCGGGCACCCCGGACTCCCCGTTCCGCGCAGCGCTGAGGTGCCGGTAACGGGCCGCTCCCGCGGACTCACCTGAGCACTGGCTTTGGGACGTGGGCTCGAGAGGGAGCTGGGGGGACACTTGACAGCGGGGTTTAGAGCTGGCTGGGGGGGGGGGGAGAATGGGCTGAATCTTCTCAAGGCGCAACATTGCTGGGTGTCCTGGGCCCTGCCTCAGCCGGGGGCTGGCCTGGGGGTTCTCCAGCCCGACCTGTCTCTGATTTCCCTGCTTGGGGTGTTTGGAGGAGCCCTGAGGCCAGCCAGTGCTGTCACCGCCAAGGCAGGGGGGGATCAGTCTGTAAAGCCTGGTGGAGAAGGGGATTCACTCTGCCCTGGGGGTGCAGGATGCTGAAGGGATTGCCCTGGGGCAGCGGGGAGTAGCGCAGAGCACAGGGGCTCTGGCCCCTGGCTGCGAGAGCCCCACTCCGGCCTGCCATGCTGAGGGCCGCCGGTCCCCACGCCTGCGCCCAGGTCAGGGTCGCCTGGCCGGGAGTGGTGGCGAATGGGGACGGTAACCAATTGGTGGTTAATTCCCACACTGAGAACAGGGGGCTTTGAGAAGCCAGACAGTCATGTCTGCCTATAAAATTCTCAAGCACTGACGGACTGGCTGGGTCTCAACCATTCCCATGCCCAGCCGCTGCCCCCCAGGGCCGGCCAGCCTGGGATCTGGCCGCTTTCAAACCTAGGAAGGTAGAATGGCCAGCCTGGCTCAGAGCGCAGTCCAGCTAATGCAGTCTCCTGCCTCGGTGGCCCCAACTAGCTGATTGAGGAAAGGGCACAGCACTGCATTGGTCTTCTCCGTCCCTTTCCCCGGCTCGCTTTGCTATGGGGCTCCTGTGGGCAGTGGGGTGGATGGGCTGAGCAAGTGCCTTGTGTATTTTCCCTCTGCATTTGTGGGACAGAGGTTGGACCGTGTGCTCGCTTCCCCGCCCCCTCCCCCCCGGCACTGTCCGGGCTCCTCTGTCCCGCTAGCCTGGCGAGCAGTACGACTGGCCGACTGCCACCTCGGCCCCCTGCCCCACGTGCCTGTCTGTCTGTCCCCTGCTGGGCGGCGTTCTGGGCCGCCTGGACAGATGCTGCCATTAGTTCAGAGGCACCTTGTTACTAAGCGCTGCTGGAGCTGGAGAGACCTGACCAGTCATCCTTGGTGTCTCCCCAGGCCCGCCTGTAGCTGCTGGAGGGATTCTGGGGTCTACAGAGAGAGAGAGGTGCCAGCTGGGACGCTAGAGCCAAACCTCCACAGCTGCGGGAGCCTGCTGGTTCCTGTCCACCCTCCCTGCCAGCTTTCGAAATGCTCCCTGGCCTTGAGAGTCCATCTCTCTTTCCCCTGGCAGCCCCAGCCCTGGGTGTATTTTCTCTGCCTCCAGGCCCCCCTGCCCACCACCCTGCTGGGCTCCCTGCTCTCCAGCAGGGGATGGGTGAGTTGCAATGCCACAGGCGGGCTCAGCTGCCTGGCAGGGCTCGGGAATTGGCTGCACCCCTCGGTCAGTTCACGGTGGAAGAGCTCCGGGTTTAGACCCATAAGGCCGGTCTTTTCTGTACCTACCTAGTAGGCTAAGATCTGCGTTGGGCCAGCCACAGTCTGCTTCTCCCTCCCACTCCACTGTGCCCTTTCCCCACGCTGGCCGTGGGGCTGGGCGTTGGAGCAGCCCATGCTCCACAGGAAGCTCCAGCTCAGTTGGGGAGTGGGTGCAAGGGGCACCAGGCTTGTCCCATTGCTGCAAGTGCAGCTTTGCCCTGAAGACCGGCCGCGTAGCACTGGCTGTCTCGGCACAGGGCCCCGTGCAGTGGGGATCGCTCTGCTGCGTGCCAGTGTGTGACTCCAGCCAGCCCCACAGGAGCTGACCTGGGGTTCGGGGCGGGGGGGGCGGTGAGCTGGGTTCCAGGCCGGACTGCAGGAGCACCAGAGCTGTCGCTGAGTGCTGCTCCGTTATACCTGGGAACCCGTCTGCACAGCCCTGAGCTGGCCCAGACGGGATAACAGGCCTGCGGGTGCTACAGGAAAACTCCCAAGGTGAGCTGGCAGGGCTGGCCGCTGGGAGAGCCAGCTTCTTCGGTATCATCGGAGCTGCAGGCAGCGAGAGGCAGTGAACGTGGAGCCGTGTACACCACGTCTTCTTGCAGAGCAGACTAGCCAGCCGGGGCAGGCCAGCATGGTACCTGCACCCAGGAGCTATATGCTCTGGGGGAGCCGAGGGAAGGCTTTCCAAAGCTAGAGGGCGTGAGGTGGGACCCCTGGAACCAGCCACGCCAGCTCCCCTCCATCGCCAGGGCCCTTGGGTATTTCTAGTTAGAATGGCTCATGTGCAGCCTGGGAGGGGAGATGCCCTGGAGTTCTCTTCCAGGCTGGTGGCAGAAAGGTGGCTCGTGGTGAATAGCTGGAAGGCGCCAAGTTCCCAAGGGGATTCGAGGCAATGGAGCAGGGAATGCGTCATTCCTGCACAGAGGGACTCATGCCCTTCTCTCTCTCCCGCCTGTCCTGGGCTCCGAGAAAGGCAGCTCGCCTGCTTTGGAGACGCTGTGCCGAAGCTGGCGCCCCTCCATTACGCTCTGTGGCCTGCTTGCAGCGTGGTAGAATCTGGCCCCTCGAGAGCCAGCGTCTTCTGTGGGGAAATGACCCGACTTCTCAGTGAACTGTTGGGGCCTGCCTGAGCCAGGGAGAGCCCGGCAGGAGAGGCCTCCAGCGGAGCCCTGGCTGTGCTGGGCCTCCGGGCAGGCAGAGGGGGGCCAGGGAGAGAGGCCCAGGGGATGTCTGAAGCAGGGCAAGGCGTGGGGAGAGCACTGTGGGGCCTCCAGCTCCCTGCAGCCTGGATCCCTGCAGCCCAGCCGCTGGGCTCTGCTGGGCCTCACACTGTGTCACAGCCCATGTGTCGCGACTGCCGCCTGCTCCTCCAGCGCTGGCCTGGCCTCCTCACCCCGTCCCGCCACCTGTGAGAGCATGGCCCACCCTGCCCAGGTCCCCACCCTGCCCACATCTGGGAGAAGCAGCCACCCCTTCGCCTGGGCACCCGGGGGCGGGACGGTGCCAGCCAAAGAGCAGGGATCACATGGGGCTGCTGCTGGCTGCCTGCATAGCCCAGGGCCAGGCGGAGGAAAGGTCCTGGGGGGAGAGGTAGAGAGAGGGGGATCTCTGTGGGGGGGGGCCGGGGTGTGTCAGAGGGGATAGGGGGAGGAAGAGACCACAAGGCTCTGCATTTTCCTATGCCCTCTGGCACCCCGGCACAGCACTGCAGGTGCCCCATCTCCCCCCCCTCCCAGGGCACTGACGGGTGGTCACTCACAGCTCAGCAGGAGCCCCTGCCATGGAGAGGAATTTGGCTGCTCTCCTGTCTCTCTCTGTCCAGGATCCACGTGGCCTCCAGGGCCCTGCCTTGCACCACAGCCTCACTTTGTACACTCAGTGTTCCCTGGAACAGCAGCTGCCCCCAGCCTCCAGTGGGTCCTGCCCCCCACCCTGCCCTCCTGTGGGCACCTGCTCCCCCTCTGGGCACTGACCCAGCACCAGTGGTGGGGGTACATGGGGGCTGCTCCCTGTGGGGGGGCATGCCAGGCTCAGGGGTGGCCAGGGTCCAGCTATGGTGCATCCCCTCTGGGGGTAATACTCCTACTCGAGGGCTGCTGCCCCCTGCTTATTTGGGGTGGCCCGGGGGTGTACCTGCCAGGGTGGGGCTGGCTTCACGCTCTCAGAGGCTTGAAATAACAGTTCCCGGGCAGGGCTTTTTGTGGCACGTGGTGGGCTTGGCACAGAGCTCGAACAGAAACTCTGCCTCTGCTGTGGGCTGGCCCAGCCCTGGACATGAGTTGCTGGGGGGCACTCTTAGGTGTGGACTAGCTGGAAGGAGCTTGGAGCCCCCCAGAGCTGGGGGAGGTGATTAGAAGAACTACCTGAGTGTATCTGGGCTGAAGGCGCATCCATGCGGCTACCTGGCTGCTGTTCTCCTCAAGGAGCAAGAGGACTTGACTGGGCTGGACCAAGGGACCCTGGGAGGAGACGGAGCACAGGGAAACCAGCCCAAGGTCTGGAAACAACGTTTGAAGAGCTTTGCCCAACAAAGCCCCTACTGTCTAGCGGAGCGTGCGACTGTCTGTCAGGGGAGTGGTGGGAGACTCATTGCCTGAGTCACTTCAAGCCAGATGGGGCAGAGCGCTGGATGGAGGGACAGCACTGCATTGGCTCGAAGGGAGCAGACGCCCTGATTGAATGGCTGTTTTCCAGCTCTGATTCCTGTGGTTCCGCAAGTCAGCTGCTCTTTGGAGTCTTTGGCTGACAAAGGCTGTGACTGGCCAGTTGCTTTCCTGAGGCGGGTTCTTGTGGCTTGTGAACAGACGTGTACACACCGGGCCAGACTTCTCCCCACACCTGGGAGGCAAACCGAATGCAAAGACTGCCCAGTGGGTATTCGGGTGCTTTGTGTGTGCAATAGCACAAGCACATACACGCCCCTCTGTGTACGTACACACCCCATAGAGACCACATTGCATCCCTGCCACACTCGGTGCTATCAGCTCCACCCAGAGGAAGCCAGACTGATCTCACGACCCGACTTGGCGCCTCTGGCTTAGCACATGTGTGAAGTGCCATGAGGGGGTGTGGCGATGCCATTGGAGGATAAAGGCTGCGTTACCCCATGCCGGCTGGCTACCGCTGCTGTTATTTATACCTTGCCTGAGGGGTAAGTCGGCTTTCCAGCTGCATGTACCCCCCCCCCCCCCGAGGGATATATTTAGCTATAGGACACGCAGGCTGCATGTGAGACTATGGAAAATCCCCTCCCTGTCGGTGTATCCCAAAGCCAATGCAGCTCTGCTCCCGTTCCTCAGCCCCACCGCTCCTGCAGGTGAGTTCCCAGCCAGCCGGCCGCTTTGCAGCAACCACACGCACTAGCGCAGCCGGTGAGAGCTGGGACCCCCTCTGCGCCTTCCCACTCCAACCCCCGGGGGGAAGCCCATAGGTTTCATACACAGCTAAGAGAGGCCCAGGCTGCTGTTAGTGTTGCTATTATAATCGCCACTAAAGGCTCCAGCTGAGCTCAGGGCCGTGTTGTGCAAACGCACTGTAGGCTCTTTGGGGCAGGGTCTGTCTCGTATTTGCTAAATAGACAGTCAAAGGCCAGGGAGGGAAACGGAGGTACTGAGCCGTGAATAGAACCCAGGTCTTCACAGGCCACTCCAGTACCCTCTCCACGGGATCCCGCCAATCAACCCTATGTCCACATCTCCGGTAGCTCTACTGTGCAAAATGGATGCCACGTCCCTGGCTTTTGCATGGAGGCTGCAGGTATTATTGCTCCTTGTGGGGGGAGAGTTTTATAACCCGCTGCCCCCTTCTGAGCACCGCCCCTCCCCCCAGTGAAGTGTTCTGCTGCCGGCCGCACGACAGGAGGGCAGGTCTGAAGCCAGAGAGCTGTACCAAGCGAGTGATAAGTGCAAGGCGCTTCCTGTTTACAAGATAACTGGACTGGGACTACATGGACACCTGTAAACAGGACGTGCCCAGGGGACACTGCTCATGTTGCTATCTCAAAAGGTCTCCGGGATTACATTTTTCTGGCTACCCAACATTTCAAATGAGATGTTCTCTCTGCTATCAGCTGGGTGGGATAAGGCATTACGGTGGCCATGTTTGTTGTGGGCATATGGGTGAAGGCAAGAGCGCCAGGGTTTGCATACTGCACAGATCCTGCAATTAGTGCACTTAATAGCGAGCGCACTGGGATTTGCATATTTTACAATTGCTAACTGCATTCCAATTAACAACCATCTGAGATGCAAATCTCAGCACTGATTAGCTAGCTGCGCACTGCCAACAATCCCAGCCCAAGAGTTTGCATCTCGTACAGTCACCCAGAATTGATTCAAGCTGCGACAGCTGGGTGAAAGTCAGTGAATGTCCAACTTCCCCTGGCTCTGATTCGCCAAGCCCGGCCATTTCTGCTTAGTATGTGGCTATTGACTTCTGTCGAGTTGAACATGAAGGTTCATTGGCCCTGGGAGCCAAATATTGACTCATGCGAAACTGAGGTCAGTGACTGCTTCCACGGAAACTCGATGTTCATCAAAACCCGAAGTCAGCGTCTGCATTCGTCTGGTTACAGGCATTCGGAATGGTGGCAGCTGGAATCGCTCCGTGATGGCCATGACTTGCTCAGGAGGAAGAATCATTGTTTGAAATTAATATTCTGAGCAGGCGATGAAGCCAATGGGGCTGCAAAACACTATTATTCACCTCTGATGGGCCAATCAGGAAGCTGAGATTTGCATGTGTGACCTGATTGGTCACCAGTGGTGAATGCTCGTCATGATTGTTCTCAGCTGCTGCCATTCAGGATGTAGTCATCTCCGTGCACAGTTGGATTGGCTCCCGTTGTTTGAGGGCCCGGAGTGGTTACACGCCTGCTTTCAGCCAGCCAGGAGCCAGGCTAATGTGAAGCAATGTGTGAGACTCTGCTCCGATTGCTGCACTTGCCAGGGGGTCCACAGCCCCTCTCCTCTGCACAGTTCCCGTATCTTCCTCCTTGTGCTCTTAGCTTTGGCGGGTGAGGAAGGGTCCCGTAGAACAGCCCAGGGTTTGTCTTTACTGCCTTGTAAACCTGAGCTCAGCCTCAGGTTTGAGCCTAAGCCTCCCGCGAATCTGTTGGACTCAGGTCAGCCCGCACCCAGGTCCTAGAACCCGGCCAGGGGTGGATCGGAGTCCCCCGTGTCTGGGCGCAATTCAAGCCGCAGACCCCAGTCAGGTCTGCATAGTGTAGTACGGACGTGTTGGCAGGACTGGAAGATCCGGGTCCAGTAACTGTAAACCCCTGTTTGCAATGCAGTGTGGATGGGAAACGCTGAATCCGCAAGAGCGGGTCCCACAGACGGGGTTTGCCATGCAGTGTAGACACCCCCAGGGATAGGCCTGTTGTGTGCCTAGTGCTGGAAGGCGATCGCTGCCCTCGGCGCGTGACTCCTAGTCAAGGCAGAGTCTGAAGACCACTAAGCTAAGGGGGCCTGCGCAGTGCCAGCACCAAGCCAGCGAGGGGGAGTGGAGATGGAGAGAGCCTGAGGTCAAGGGCATGGCCAGGAGGGAACCCCAGCTGCACCCATCCTGGTCCGGGAGAGAGTCACTTCAGTGTCTGTGGCCGTGTCCAGCTCTGGTCCCTCTCCCATCCCCCGCCTCTCTTTGTGGCTGGGAGCCCCATGTGACCCAACTTGCTCTACATCTCGGTTTGGCTTGTCTGGACCGGTCACCATCCCTCCAGGTTGCTCTGTTTTCTGTGGGAACAAACCTCTCCCCTCGGCTCACTCCTTCAGCCCACGGATGTGCTTTCCTTCCTGTGCCAGGCACCGAGCGGCGGTTTGCAAGTTCCCAGCCACCCTGCTCCAGCTTTTCCTGTTCGCTCTCTTGCCACCCGACTTTCCTCCCCAGGCTTCACCTCGCTTGCATTTCCCCACATTACATTGCATCGCTCAGGACTTACCCAGGTTTCTCCAGGCCCCTCTGTCTCCATTCTTCCTTCCCTCTAATAACACGTGACCCGTCCCGTGCCAGCCCCTCCATTCCCACTGATGTGGATATTCTTGACAAATGCCATTACTGCTTCACCCTGGCAAGGTCCATCTCCGGTGCCCCCGCTCTCTGACCTGGGCCTCCTGTACTTTGCTCTCAATGATTATTGTTTGTCTGACACTAGCTCCTAGAGTCTCCAGCCCGAATCAAGACCCCTCTGTGCAAGGGGCTGTACAAACACATAGTGAGAGAGAGGCCCCGCCTCAAAGAGCGTAGGCCTAACTGGTATCTAGGCACTGAACGCCCATCACGCCCAGTGGTTGATTTCAATGGGAGTTAGATGCCTAACTAGCTCTGAGGATCTGGACCTTGCAGTCTAACTTGGTGAGAGAGACGCGGGGCAGGAGGGGAAGCAGAGATGCGAGGGATTTGCCCATGGTCACAAGCCAAACCAGGAACAGTGCACGTCTCTCCTGACTCCCAATCCAGTGCCCGGCCCACCAGCCCACACTGCCTCCATAGACCTTGTTCCAGCTACCAAGCTCACAGCGTTTTATGTTGGTTGGTAAATAGCACTATCCCTCTACTGTAGATGGGGAAACTGAGTCACCGCTCAGAGTGGTGCCATGACTTGCCCACAGTAAGTCAGTGGCAGCGCTGCGAATTAACCCAGGCACCCTGACTCCACTCCCTAGTCCCCGATTCCCTGGGCCATGCTGGCGGGGAAGCAGTGGGGGAGGCTCAGGAGGTCTGTGAAAGAGCCCCCCAAACTAGGCTGCTTCTCTGAATGTCTTCGTGCTCCCCAGGGCTAGCACTCGGGTCCCTGCTGCGTCTAGCCAGGTCAGCCATGCCCAGGAACAGCCTGCCTGGCGGTGTGGCGGGCGTGGGGAATGGGAAAGACCTATCATAGAATCATAGAATATCAGGGTTGGAAGGGACCTCAGGAGGTATCTAGTCCCACCCCCTGCTCAAAGCAGGACCAACCCCAACTAAATCATCCCCGCCAGGGCTTTGTCAAGCCTGACCTTAAAAACCTATCAAAGGGGTTAAGGGATTAAAAGAAGGCAATGTGCCCAGCTCAGCTGAGCATGGGCTAAGCGGGGGGACCTGTTTACCTTGGTGTGTACCTGAGGCCTGGCGGCCCCATAGGGGGAGATGGGGATGTGACGGGAGCGCCATTGTTTGGGAGGTGCAGCCCTGCCCTGGCCAAGGCTTTGTACAGCCCCACAGCCTCCTATTCCCCCAGCCCTCTCTGAAATGCCCCACACGATGTTGCTCCCACCACTTCCCTTTGGAGACCTGGCTGAGTGGGCTGGGTCCCCTGGTGGGGCCTGACCCACACAGAGACTGTCATAGCTGTACTTCTGCAATTGTCCTTGGCTTAATCTTCTCCCACTGCTCCTCACTTCACTGCCTCCCCCTTGTACCAGCAGCAGGTCAAGCCAGGAATCACCCGGGGGATAGAAAGGTGTGGAAATAAGCCAGTTGAGGACCTGCAGAGAGGTTTGCTCTGAGTTTTGGGAGGGGGCCCCGCAGAAGCTCGGCTGCCCGTTGGAGCTTTGTGCTGGTTAAAGATGTAAATGTTCTGGTTTAGGGCCAGAGGAGCCAAAGCCCAGCCACACAGCGTGGGATTATGGCCAGTCTGCAGGTAAACCCATGAGCGACCAAGTGGCCATTCCCTCCTCAGCCCCACAGAGGGCGCTGGAATGGCCCCAAACCCGACTGCTGTAGTAAGCCAAAGTCTTGCTTAATTTCATGCATGTTTATTGACACCGTCCCCGCTCCCTCTCGCCCCTCTCATGCCCGGCGGCGCCGTGAAATTCGTCCTCTAAGGCTTGTCTGTCCAGCAGCCTCACGCACCTCTGGAGCCTCAAGTGCTGGGCCGTTCGGCTTTCGTCCATGGGCTGCTGGGCATTCACGTGGGGCCTTGCCCTGGCTCGGCATTGCTGACAGGCCATTGCCCGCGACGGTGGCTCTAAGCTGCCTTTATGTCTCCGCCAATCCTGGGGCTGGCTGTGGGGCCAAACTGTGCCACTCCCTCGCCTCACTCCAGGCAAGTCAGAGCCTCCTGTGGGCTGCTCCAACTTCTGCTGGTGAGGTGCACTGGAGTGCTGTGCCCGCTGGCCCTGCCGCCAACATGCCTCCTTCACGGGGTGGGGTTTGCCCAGGAGGGGCTGGTCAGCTATGCCAGCCATGAGTCTCCGCATACCAGGGAATCCTCACCCGCTCTGTAGGGCAGCGGTAAGGTCACTTTGCACCACCCCACAAGTGTGGCAAGGTCTGTCCCGTAGTGGTTGGAGTTCCCTCTAGTGGGAAATTGAATTATGGTACTTCTTAGTGGAGAAAGTAGCTTTGGGGGCTAGCAGGAAGGGGAATGGGAAAACACAGCAGAGTGGATTGTTTGTAGCAAACCTTGAGGCCTGTGCCCTTAGTAACAAGAGGATCCCAAATCCCCTGTACATGCAATGTCCCACGCTCCTGGCTTGTATTCAAGAGCAATGTCTTTTGCAGGCTCTCTGGCAGGCATCGTCAGTCTCTGCATCATTCGCATCTTTGCTGCAGCCCTGGCAAGGCGAGCGGAGGGGGCGGCTTTGCTGTACGTTCTCCCGGTTTGGGGGGGTTGTGCTCTGTAGGGTGAACGCTGGCATGTAGTTTGGGCTCAGCCGTTAGGAGTCCAGGTTAGAGCGATCGTCCTCCTGATTCTAAAAAAGCCCCAGAACCTCAGAAAACTTGCTGGGAAATTCCAAGCCTCTGAAGTGAAGCGTTCTGCCCAGAGCAGTGCTGGTGATGGTGACGCACACAGGAGGCTGCGAAGGAACAGAGCCGTGTTTTCCTCAGAGGCATGGGGAATATCCAACCTGGCCACAAGGCAGGGCACAACCCTGGCTTTGTGCTCATGCTGCTCGCAGGCAGGGCGTTGTGAACAGTGGAGAGTCCTGGGGCTGGGTGACTCTAGGGATGGGTGAAGCCTGAACTGCCGGATCAAGGAGAGCAGTGACCGGGCTGGGCTGGGCCGGGCCCTTGGCTGGCGTGAGTCAGGGAAGCTCCGGTAACCTTCCTATACAGCAGCTGAGGATCTGGCCTCGTCTCCGTTGTCGGCTCCTTGGGGGCGGGGGGGCTTGCTGAGTCTCAGCCCAGCTTGTAGCAGGGTCCCCATTGCCTGTCCTGTTGGAGGGTTTGTCAGAGGGGCTGAGGGGACCTGAGGCTGAATCCCCTCTGACCTGTCCTGGTTAACCCTTGCCATGCCGTTCCCAGCTTTGGCGGGATGTTTCTGAAGCGGGCTGTGTGCAGTCAGTGCTCATGGGAGGCGCCAGCTCGCAGCTCGGTCTCTCCCGGTGTATCACAGTCAGGGCTGCAGCTTGCGTCCGACTCGCGGGCCTCGCAGCCCGTCACCACCCCTGCCGCTTGGCTGGCTCCTCGCGTACCATGCTGGGACGTGGGAAGGGTCTGCGGTGGCTTCTCCCGCTGCCGGGGGCGGTGGTGCGGCCTGCGTGTCTCCTCTCTGTGCTGACCTTGCCAGAGCTGAGCAGGCTGGCAGGGACAGGTGAGGGGGCTGCCCCCCTCCAGACCCCAGCTCTGCAGAGCGGCCATTAGGCCCCCCAGCATTCCCCAGACAGCAGCCACCCATTTGCCTTGCTGCACCAGCCCCCACCCACCCCAGGTAGCAGCCAGCAGCCATCCCCCAGATAGCAGCCAACCATAGCAACACCCATCCACCCGATAATACCCATCTTCCTGACAGCCCCCATCTGCCCAAGCACCCCAGCAGCTTCCCCAACAACCCCTAGACATAGCAGCACCCCCAGCCACCTCTACATCCTTCAGACACCCTCGCAATGCACCCCCCAACCCCAGCACCCTCGGCACTGCTGCACCCCTCAGCTTGCCCAGCACCCAGCCAGCTTAGATACGCTCCAGCTGCTGCTGCCAACATTTGGGGAGCTCCATGTCCCACCATTGCTCGGGGCAGGGTGCAGTGCCCCGTATGGTTACATGCAAATTATCTGCAAGTCTGCAAACTAGCTCATTACTGAGTGAGCACAAAATGCCCGGCGTGGAGCTGTGCACGGGCAATGGGCGGGCGAGCTTTCCCCAGCGAGCGCCTCACCCTGGCACCGAGGGAACCCCCGCGAGGAGGGTGCAGAACTTCAGTCTTCATGGCCCACGCAGTGCCTGCAAAGAGATGGGGACTTGTCCAGCTAGAAACCAGACCAGCCTCCGTTGTGCAAGTCACTGACCGGCCGTCGGGGGGCAGCTGCCCTCAGTCCCTCGCGTGCTGACCCGCGCTTTGGGGCCCAGAACACACAGGCCAGGCAGGTCCCCGGGGTCCGACCCTCAACCAGCCCCAGGGCAAGGGATTAGCTGCACAGCTCATTTTCACACTTACGGGATTAGCGGAGAAGGGGAAAGCAAACTGAGCGGGGCCTGGGTCGGGGGCCCGATCCTCCACGCTCCTGAGCGTGCTCAGCGCCCGGGATGGCGCCTGGCAGGGTGGGGTTCGTTGGCAGTCAGAGCAGGCTAATGAGTCTCAGCCAACCAGGCCCACGGCCTCTAATCCCTGGGCAACCCCGTTCCTGGCCTTTTCCCACCCTGCTGGGGGCTCTGACCTCCAGTCCTGCCCCTCCTCTGACCCTGCATGGGCTGGGACTCGTCCTGCCGCCCCGCTGGCCTTTCCCGGGGCTATGGCAGGTGCTGCGGCCTGTGCGGAGGGCCGGCTCCGCATGACTCTCCGCTCCCCAGGGGAGATGTTCACACGTTCCATCCAGCTGGCTCTGGCCGGGAGACCCGCCAGGGGGCTGCGGATGAAAGAGTCCCTGTTTGCCCCTGGCAGCGAGGAAGGGACTGTGCAGAGAGCTGTCTCTGTGCCCTGCACAACCGCCTCATTCAGGGGTAGGCAGCTCGGTGTGCCCGCGGGCCTGGCGCAGGCTGGCTGAATGAGCCTTTGGAAAACCCCAGCCGCTTGGAGCTGGGAAGGAGAGAGAACAAACCCCACTCCAGTGTATTGCCGGTCGGGGGGAGGGTGCCCCAAAGCCTGGGAATGCGCAAAGAAAAGGGGGGAGCCCGCAGCCCTGCTCTGCCCTCCCCCGTCTGCTGAGAGGAGGGTTACGAGCTAGCCAGGGAGGTTAGACAGCACCCTCCCCTCAAGGTGCTGCCTCCTGTGTGAACCCTCCCCAGTGCCCTGCGATCTCTACCGCCGCGCAGCCCGCCAGCCCATTGCTCCAGCTGCATTGGATTGGATTTTTTTTCTTTTAGGTTTTTCCTCGTGTTGTTTTTTAAACAAGTCCTTTGGCACCTAGTGGTGGGAGCTGCCGTGCGAGTGGCAGCATAGATCAGGCTCTGCGCTGCGATTCCGGACACCTGGGTTCTTTTTCCAGCTCTCCCACTGGTTTCCTGTGCAATCTGGAGCAAATCACGTCCCCACTGCCTGCCTCGATTTCCCCCTGGGTAAAACGGGAATGTGACTCTGGGAGAGGCTCTGAGTTGCAGAGACAAAGGGATCTAGTAGTGCTGTAATTAACAGCTGTTGTCAGACTCCGGCCTAGCTTCCCGAGCCCTTAGAACCGATAGAATCGCTTCCACACGTCTTAGTGCTTGAGGGTTTTGAACGTACTATTAGATGTTTTTTACAAAATCCAGCGTTTCGGCAGAGCCCGGTTTCCTGGCTGGCACAAGCTCCCTTTTTCCGAATATTGCACAGACGACCGCCAGACTTCAGAGCTGGCCTCTGGTGCCTTCGCGGTCTGCCATGCGGCAGAGCTGCCCGGGAGTCCATTTTCCAAGGAGAGCCGGCTTTGCTGAAGAGTACGTTGCCCAGCGCCGCTGCATTGCCAACCTTGTGGCTGTCACTAGGAGAGAGAGTTGTTTATTTTTTGCTTTTACCTTAATTAGATTGATTTAAAAAAACCTAATAATCAGTGAATTGGTGGAATATTCCATGAGGTGCATAAAGAGCCGCTGACTCTCCATGGAAAGGCTTGGAAAATATTTCCATTGGCGGTGCTGCGGGCGAGAGAGAAATTCTCTATATTCTTGCTTATTTTCCTTCTCGTGATTTTTTTAAATTAGACTGAGCCAAATCCTGTATTCAAGAAAATAATCCTATTGACATCCCTTCGGCTGCTCTGGAAGTACCTAGATACCCAGCTGGATAGATTGGCTAGCTTGGTCTGGACTTTGCTCCCGATATGTCTGTCTGCACGGAAGGGCCCTGGGAGGATAATGCACTGGTGTTGTTTGTTTGTTTGGGCCCCCAGGCGAGATAAAGGATTCACTACCGCTCGGGGGGAGTTCTCCTTTAGCTCATGTGGGGAAGTGGAGGAGCTAGGAGCCGGATCCTCAGAGGTATTGCGGCGCCGAACTCCCATTGAAATCTGGGGCAGTTCAGCACCTAGGAATATGTCCACGCTGCATGCTCAGCTTGGGCCAGACTCCGGTTTGAGCCCCAGCCTCCCTTCTGTCCACGCACAAATCGATCTGACTCGGATCAGCAATCATTCAGGACTCAGGTCCTAGGAGCCTGTCCGGGGGTGGGTCCTGCTGTGAGCCGGGTCATTTGGCAGTGTGGACACAGCTCAGGCGGCAGACCCAAGTCAGCATGGCGATGAGTTCCCAGCCTAGCAGTTGTAAACCCAGTGCAGGCTGAACTGCCCTTGAGGATCAGGGCCTAAGGCTCCAGTGTGAGCTGTTACCGAGGTTGGACGCTCTTCAGGGCAAGGACGGTCTTTGTTCTGTCTGTATAGCCCCTGGCGCCGTGGGGCCCTGGGTACTTACTGCAATACTGTACTGCAAATAATAATGGTGGTTCTGTCCAGTGCTGCCAGCTCTTGCCTGATGGTTGCTGTGCTCGTAAATCCCCAGCTCCTGGGTTCATGAGAACCACAGCTTTCATTTTGTAGCCCTGCTGGCTGCCGGGGCAGGCTGGGAAATGTGCCCCAAGGGTAACCTAGGCTCAGCCCGGGAAGGCAAACACAAAGAACTGACATTTATTATTGTTTAAAATGCATTTAAAACAAACTGCCTGTGCTTTTCAGCTGATCTCATGATTTTCGGGGGGCCTGACTCATGATACTTGAACGCCTGGGGTTGGGGGTGTGTGATTCATCTAATAATTGTCTGTTGCCTGCAGCCCATGGAGTTGTTACAAAGCAGCTTTGACTGATTCTCATGTGCTCACTGTATGTGTGCAGCTAACCCGCCGTCCCAGTGCTTAGCGGTGGCTGGTCAGCGTCCCGCTGCCCCTGTGTTTGACCCGTGCTCGGGGCGCTGCTCCTTGGTACGTATCAAACCAGCGTCAGCACTTTGGGGCAGGGGCAAGTCTGTTCACACAATGGAACCCCACCAAGGCTTCGAGGCCCCCGCAGTGGAATTAGAACAGGTAGTTGCTGGCCTGCCCCTCGTGGTGTTAGGTGAGGTGCAGGATTTCCCTTATCAGGGACCATGGCACTCCTGGCGGAGCAGATTGCTAGTTGTGATCAGGGGAGGCGGGTTCTAGCCCTGTGCGGGGTGAACACGTCCTGGGGTCGCTTCCCCTTGTCAGCTAGTCCAGTCCATTTGAATCCTTGGCAATATAGTTAAGTGGGCGAGAGCCAGTCCAGCTGTATTAGCGATGGGCTCAAACCAACGCCCTGGGTCCAAGCTTCCCCAGTCTTTGGGGCAGTCCAGATCTGGAGCCAAACCAGTGTGATGGGCTCCAGTCACAGCCCCACGGAATGTAGTTCTTTGAGTTAATTAGGCCTAATTAATTACCTTTGTGGCTTTTTACATGAGCCATGAGTTTAGCTAAGTCACTGGCTTCTCCAGACCTGGTTTCCACTCGGTGATCATCTCGGCTGCCCTGCGATGTCTGCACAGTGGATCCCGTGCAATACGCTGCCATGTGCTATGAAACCGCTCGATCCTTCCAGATCCAAACTTTTCCAGAACATCCGGGGGTTGGTTGAGCCTCACCTCTGACCTCCTGTGATTATGAAGAAAATGAAATCGCTCGTCTCTGCTCAAGTGTCTTCCTTATGGTAGAGATGAGCGGTTATCGGCGAAGCCGCCACCTTCCCAGGGAGAGGCTGGAGTGCAGGTAGGGCCTTTCTGAGCTGCTCCAGGAGTTTGTCTTGCGCTGCAGCACTGCTCAAGGCCACATCTCTTTGTGTTGAAAACACACAAGTGTTAAATAAATGGAAACGGCTGCTCCGCTAGCCACAGCTCTCTTCAGGCAAATAACGGAACGTCCCTCTCTGCTGCTTGGGACGTCCGGGGCTCGTGCTTGCATGGTCTACACCGTGCGCTGTGTGTTTTCAGCGAGATGGGCTGCCTGGACTTCCGACCAGGAAAAATCAGGGAGCTGGTGGCCACTGCTGGCCGCGACACCAGCCCCCTTCGCAGTTACGCAGGCAGTGACAGATGGTTCTTGTTTTCTCTAGATGAATAATCCAGGGGGGTGGGGGGGAATTTAGAGCCAGCTCCACAGACCTGGAGCCGGAGTCCTCTATCCCCAAATCAGGTACAATGCAGAGGCTTCTGCACACTGCATCGCTGCTGGGCTTCAGTCCTGCCCCGGAGGGAGAGAATGGCCCATTCAACCCTCCAGAGAGACTGGCAACAAGGGTCCCAATTGGTGCCCGTTGTGGCAGTGCCCACGCGGATCTGAATCGAGACTCCCATGTGTGTTTCACAGAGGCCTTCCTGTGCTCACTCACTGCTAATCTAGGCTGGATTAGACCCGGGGGCGGGGGGAAGGCTCCATGGCCGATCAGCAATCCCCCATCTGAACCAGCCAGCCCCCTGTGTGAAAAGATTCTTAAAGGCTCTTTTGAAAATCCTCTCTCAGCTGCTATGTTTGGGGCCAGATCTTCAGCTGGTGTGAATGGTGGTAGCTCCCTTGAAGTCAGTGACACTTACATCCACGTAATATGGGGGGGGGAGGGGTGCGGCACCATGAGCAGAGTTGTCTGAGCCAGGAGGGTCCTGAGTTCTAATCCCAGCTCTGACAGTGACCACCAGTGTTCCATGGGGCTAGTGGCTTAACACCTCTCTCTGCCTCAGTTTGCCCAGCTGTAAAATGGGGCTAATGCCTGCCCCCCAAGGGAGCCGTGGGACATAAAGTGCTTGTGAAGGTGACAAGAACCAAGGAACTTTCCCTGATGTATGTGCCATCCCTCTCACCATTGCCAAGTCATCGTGTGTCTTCGCTGCAGTTCAGTAACCTGCAGGCTTCTTCCCACGGGCTGGCCTGGTGCCCGCTGTGCCTCTTAGCTCTGCCTGCTTAACCGGGGCGTCCCTAGGGTTGCCACCTTTCTAATTCCAGAAAACCGAACACCCTTGCCCCGCCCATTGCCTGAGGCCCCGCCCCTGCTCACTCCATCCCCCCTCCCTCCGTGGCTTGCTCTCCCCCACCCTCTCTCACGTGCTCGTTTTCACTGCAAGGCCCAAACAGGCATATTTATTGTTTTGACAGATGTATTATGCTAAATTCAGGTTTTATTTGTTACAGGCCGCTAGAGCTGGCAGCAAAATAGTTAAAAAGGGTAATTTTTAAAAAAAATGAAACTTCACAAAGGTTTTCATGATTCTTTCCCTCCCCTCTTCCCGTCTTTCATAACCAGCTCCATGTTGTTTTTTTTAAATTAAGTTATTGTAATTTTATGTGTGGAATTAGGCCCACACGTTATCACAGCTGCCATGGGTCCATTAAAGGCCCACTCCTGAAGCCCAAATACAAATCCATAGAGCACAACCACAGACATGCACCTGTCCAGAGACTTGTCTAAATAAATCTGTAGAAACTGACTCCCACCCCTACATGCAGATCCACACGTGTATTCATGGGTACACCTCTAGCATGCGCTAACACACTGTTTAATATTACAGTTGTTGTTTAGTGCCTAGGGACCCCAACTAAGATCAGGGCTGCAGGGTGGTAGGCGCTGGACATACGCAGAAAAAGAGAGAGTCTGCAACAAAGAGTTTATAATGTAGCTAGACCAGGGGTGGGCAAACTTTTTGGTCTGAGGGCCGCATTGGGTTTCATAAATTTTATGGAGGGCCGGTTAGGGGAGGGGGTCGTGGCCTGGCCCCCCCTCCTATCTGCCCCCCCCCAGGACTCCTGCCCCATCCACATAGCCCTGCTGCCTGTACCCTGACCGCCCCATCATTCCTGACAGCCCCCCTGGGACCCCTGACCGCCCCCAGAAGCCCTGCTCCTGACTGCCCGCCGCTGCCCCATCCAACCCCCTCTCTCCTTCCTGACTGCCCCCCCAGGACCCCCGCCCCCATTCAACCTCCTGTTCCCCCCCCCGACCGCCCCAATCCCTATCCACACCCCTGACCACCACCCCAAACTCCTCCGCCCCCTATCCAACGCCCCCTGCTCCCTGCCCCCTTACTGCACTGCCTGGAGCATCGGTGGCTGGTGGCGCTACAGCTGTGCCACCCGGCTGGAGCTGGGCCATGCCGCCACCACCACCGTGCAGCACAGAGACCGGGTCAGGCTGGGCTCTGCAGCTGCGCTGCCCCAGGAGCTCACAGCCCCACTGCCCAGAACATTGCGCCGGCAGCGGGGTGAGCTGAGGCTGCAGGGGAGGGGGGACAGCAAGGGAGGGGCCAGGATCCAGCCTCCTGGGCCAGGAGCTCGGTGGCCGGGCAGGCCGGTCCTGCAGGCCGGATGTGGCCCACAGGCCGTAGTTTGCCCACCGCTGAGCTAGACAAAGGTGGGGAGAAATGTCTGTTCCGTCGGCTCTTCTGCAATTACTAGTCAACAACATTCACTTTGTAAGAAATGATACATTTTGTTTAGAGTTCCCTTCTTTAAAAACTTGTTATGAAATTAATACTGTACACACACGTTTTATGTCATCGGTTTTTTTGAGCGCAAGCCAGCAAAAGGAATAAAAGTCAGAGTTAGGCTGCAAATTCTATTCACACAGGTATCCACACCTGCAGCAATACACGCACGTCCCTACACGCAATGCATCCATGCACACACTTGCCTACACAGAGAGACTTTTCCAGGGGCCGCCTAAATTACCCAGCTGGGAAGGGAGGAGGGTGGGCTGGAGGGGAAAAGAGGGGTGGGGATGGGTGTGGAGGAGAGAGGATGGGAGGGAAAGAGGCCAAGAACGAGAGCAGGGTGGGGGTGAGAGGGGGCAGTGAAGGAGCGAGGAGGGGACTTGGGGGGTATGTGGGGAGGATGGGGATGCAGGGGGAAGCAGAAGGCTGCAGGTGCATGAGGATGTGGGGGGCACAGGGGTGTATAGGGACATAATGGGAGTGCAGCAGTGTATGGAGGTGAATGGGGTGCAGGGGGTAAGGAACATGGGGGTGGAGAGGATGGGTGGGCGAGTGCTGTAAGGATTATAGGGCTGGGATGGGTAGGTGTGGGGAGCAGGATGGATGGGGGAGGGATGGGGAGGGATGCAGTGAGGGGGTTGGGATGGAGAGGGATGCAGTGAGGAGGATGGGGGCGGGGGGTTGGAGTGGAGAGGGATGCAGTGAGGGGGATGAGGGTGCGGGGGGAGGGGTTGGGACGGGGAGGGATGCAGGGATGGGGCATGGGGGGGTTGGGGTGGAGAGGGATGCAGTGAGGGGGATGGGGCGCAGGGGGAGGGGTTGGGACGGGGAGGGATGCAGTGACGGGGATGGGGCATGGGGGGGGTTGGGGTGGAGAGGGATGCAGTGAGGGGGATGGGGGTGCAGCTGCTATTCCCAGCACTCGGAGGTACGTGTATCTCTGTCTCCAACTCCTGGGTGCCGGCGATGGGGTGACAGACTGTGGTTCGCAGCAGGGCGCGTGCCGCAGCTCGAGCCCAGCCACATGAGAAGAGGCCGGGCAGCAGCGGGAGACGTGTGCTCCACACGACCCCTATCAACAGCCGTCTGCTGAACGCGCGCGAGTGGTGCTAGTTCCTCCCCTGCCCTGACCCAGCCACTGGGAGCTGCGCCGACCCCCCCGGCAGCCCCTAAGGCTGGGAGCCAGACGTGCCAGCTGCTTCCGGACCTGGGAGCTGCACGGGCCATGGCGTGGCGCTAGAAGGCAGCTTGGCTCCCCTGCTGTGGCCCCGCGATCCGGACATTCAGCAGCCCAGCCAGCGGTGCTGACCGAGCCGTCAGGATTCCTTTTCAACCGGGCGTTCCAGCCCCAAAGCGGACACCTGGTCACCCTCACGCAGAGCCAAGAGCACCTCTGTCCCATGCTGACCTGCCAGCTGTGCACGGCGCGTTGCTGTCTATGGCTCAGGCTGGAACTGCTGAGCGGCTGAGTTGAAGGCAAGGAAACGAGCCTCCCACCACCCCAGTCTTCCTTGGGTTTTTCGTTGTGTCCATCCGTGGCTGTAACCCTTACCTGGGTCATGGGCCTGGGGCCAAGGGATGAGCACAGTCTCTCCTTGTGCCCTGGCCTGTTCCCAGGAGATGCCCCTGCCGGCCTGGTGCCAGGTCTGCTCCTTGCTTATGTTCTCGGCCACACTCTGATCCACGGCTCATGCTGAGGCATTCTGCTGCAGGAGGAGCCCCATGGGGCCCCAGGATCAGGCCTTCTGGGAACGCACCTACCCCTCGTTCCTGACTGCAGAAGCTGGAGATTGGCCGGGACTGGGCCAGCTAGAATGGTTTGCATTACCGGTCCCGAGCAGGGAATCGGTACATCCCAACAGACAGGCTCCAGGCACAGAGGTGATAGGCCAGGAGAGAGCCGGCCCATTGGAATTGACGTGGGCCAGATTGGACTCGGTGACCTAGAGACAAAAGACTCCATAGCCCATTGCAGCACCTGAGCCATTCGCTGTCCCAGCCCTGCCTCTCCCTGTGGTGTCTGGTCTGGCCTGGCTCTCAGAGGAACGGAGCCCCCACAGTGTCCGATGATTGCAATGGGAGCTGTGCATGCTCAGCACGGGAGAGGCAGTGCGGTCCCATGGATTGTGAGCCTGGGAAAGTGTTCAACAAAAATTCCGTTTCATTGAGAGCACCCGTTTGTGAACTGTGGCGCTCTGTACCTCGGGGGAACATCCTGCACCCCCATGTTCATCCTTGTAAAATGATTGTGTGGCATCCAATGCAAAGTTTGTCATGTCGGTGTCTTCGGAAGGCTCATGATGCACTGAGCATTGTTGTTATAGTGATGTTATAGGTTGTAATTTCATGTATGTAGTTATGAGGCTGAAAATGTGTCCTCGTGGCTTAAAACAAGCCCAGGCAAAACTCTCCAGGAGCAGAGGGGCAGTTCACACCTCATCAGGGCATGTATGGGACAAACCCAGCCCAGCCTCACAGGAACAAAGGACACTGGCCTAGACAGCAACAAAGGATCTGTTGGACTCTCGAGGGAGTCACCCCCCCCCTTCCCTTGGTCAGTTTGGGACTGCGATGAGGTAATGCTCACCTGACCCGGGGGGGGGGCAAAGCCAAGAGGGAGGAAAGAACATGATAAAAGGGCGAGACGTTTGCCATGCTCTTCCTCTCTCTTCCACCTCCATCTACAGACATCACCACCAAGCGACTGAAGCGCTGATCAAAGGGGAGAGCCTGGCTGAAGGACAACCAGCCAGCCTGTGGTGAGAAGCATCTAAGTTTGTAAGGGCAATGAAAGTGTTAAGATCAGCTTAGAATGCATTTTGCTTTTATTTCATTTGCCCAAATCAGACTTGTTATGCTTTGACTTATAATCACTTAAACTCTATCTTTATAGTTAATAAATTTGTGGGTTTGTTCTACCTGAAGCAGTATGTTTGATTTGAAGCGTGTCAGAAACTCCCCTTGGGATAACAAGCCTGGTACATATCAATTTCTCTGTTAAATTGATGAACTCATATAAGCTTGCAGCGTCCAGCGGGCATAACTGGACTAGGATTCCTAGGACTGTGTCCGGGACCGGAGATATTGGCTAGTGGCATTCAGTTGCACAAGCCAAGCAGTGGCTGGCCAAAAGTGCTCACTCACGTAGCTGGGAGCAGCTTACATGCCAGAGGCTGTGTGTGACCAGCCCAGGAGTGGGGGTTCTCACAGCACAGCAGAGTAAGACTGGCTCCCAGAGTCAAGGATTGGGGTGACCTAGCAGATCACCAGTCCAGATAACACCAGGGGAACGTCACATAGACAGTGAACCGTTTTGCGGGAAAGGGTCGGTTTGGCCAAAGCTCTCAACTTGGAACCAAGTTTCCTTTGGACCCATTCAGAACTGGTTTCCAGTTCACAATGACTTTTCATGTCAAAACATAAGTGAATGGGAGTAAAAATCGCTTTTTAAAATAGTCATAACTGAAGCAAAATGTTTCAGTTGACCAGAATTAAAAAAATCTTTTGTGTGAGGTCAGGGGGAGGGGGGAGTGGTGGTGGTGGTGGTGGTGGTGCGGGATTTTCAGTTTCCAAAAATGTTTGCGATTTCGCCTTTTCCTGCTGATTCATGATGAGGAAAATGTTAGTGGGCTGGGGAGATGTTTCCCCCCTGCTCTCCCTGTGCTTAGGGTGCTGTAATCTGACTGCAGCGTTAATCAGCCGGTGCAGGTTTGTTCTGCGCTAATGCCTCTGCTTGTGTGAGTTGTTTTAAAACACCCAGCCCCTCTTCATAGAATATCAGGGTTGGAAGGGACCTCAGGAGGTCATCTAGTCCACCCCCCTTGCTCAAGGCAGGACCAATCCCCAGTCAGATTTTTGCCCCAGATCCCTAAATGGCCCCCTCAAGGATTGAACTCACAACCCTGGGTTTAGCAGGCCAATGCTCAAACCATTGAGCTATCCCTCCCCCCCCTTGGCTCCCTGCACTCCAAGCCCCGCCCCACACGGGCCAGCTGCAGCCAGAGGAGGGGGCTTTGCTCTTAGGAGGTCTGGGATTCCCCACTGGTAACTCACTGCTCCCGCTGTCCGCTTTCTCCCCACACTGGCGGCTCGCTGGGGCGGGGGAGAGGCAGAGGCTGATTGAATTTCTGCTGTGGGTGTGACAAAGGGATCGACCCTTCCTGAGTGGAAATTCATGGCTCATTCCAGTCTCAGGCCCTGTCTCCTGCATCCCTGCCCTTGGCTACCATCAAGCAGCCCCTGCGCTCTCCTGTATGGTCTGTTGGGTTCTTTGGCCTCAGGGGGCTGCGCAGAAATCCTGAGCTTGTATTAGCTCTGCAGCACCCAGGAGCCGGGGCTCGTTGTGAAATCCAATTCTGGGGTAAATCTCCCCCCGGGGGTAACTCCGAGGAGTGCAGTGGGATGGTTCTGGGGTGACAGGACCACCAGTGATAGGGGGTTCCACTGCACAGTGGAGACCCTGGGATTCTGAACGGGGGTGGGGAAGGGAAACAGCCCCAGATTCCAGTCTCCACCACAAATCTAGCTTGCTGTCCGGCTAACGAGAGGGCAGCCTGGGGGGCCCCTTGGGAACGAATCCTGTGAGCCACATACCTGATGGGAGGTCAGCTCTCTGCCCTGACGGGGTGCTAGTGGTCAGGGCAAGAGCCTTGGCCTTGTGAGGCCTGACTTCAGTTCCTTGCACTGCCACAGATTTCCCGTGTGACCAGGGGCAAGTCACTCGGTCTCTCTGTGCCTCGGTTCCCATGGGAGAACAGCCCTGCCCTGCCCTGCTCCCAGGGGTGGGTGAGCAGCTCTCCTCCTATGGGATTGGGGGCCAGACGAGCGTCTCTCTCGTATCACTCTGCATGGCTAGGCTGGTGTGTGAGCGAGGAGCAGCCGCGCCGGGGCCAGGCTGGCTGGGGGAGGCGCCCTCCCTTCCCAGGAGGAAGCTGTGCATTTAAAAGTGCCTGGGGTTGTATGGGACGTCCCTGAGGAACAGTGTGAGAGACGCTGGACGCATCCCGTGATCTGAGAGCTCTCTGATGGTTCATTGCTCTCTGCTTTCTCTTGTTTCAGAGCTCCTACCCCATCTGGGAAGATTTCAACTCCAAGGCAACTAAGCTGCACTCCCAGCTCAGGTGAGTCGTCCCAGGATCTGCACCAGGCTCCCAGGGAGGTTTGACTGCCGCTGGGAAGGCCCTTGCTGTCCCACAAAGCTGACGAAAGGAGGCAGTGCAGGGCAGCTCGCTCTGCAGCCAGGCCAGTGCCAGCTGCTAGGGAATTCGGGTGACGAACGTAAGAAGAGAGCTGGCAAAGTCTCCCCGGGGCACTGCGGAGTCGAGCTCCAGCCCCAGCACAGGGGCTGGCCGCGGCTCTGCAGCCCAACAAACCAGGCAGCAGGAGGAAGGTGCTTGAGGGTCCAAACAGGAGCCAGGCACTTGCCATTCCAACCCCCCATGTGCTGGGCGTGCGACTCAGAGACTAAACTAGTGACTTTCAGAAGCGAGAGCTCCAGGAGCTTCACAAGGGTGGGCCAGTCTCAATAGCCTCCCGGGACAGATGGCGAAACAGAGGCGCAGAGAAGATAAGGGAGCTGGCCAAGGATACAGAGCAAGGCAGTGACAGCCGGCTGGGCCCTCACCCAGCCCCCCATCCAGGGCCCGAGGGTGGCTTAAAGCGTCATTTCCCTGCTGCCCCAGGCTGTGCCCTCCCGGCCAGCTCTCCCAGTGCCCGGGCCAGGCAAGTGCAACCGTTACCCAGAACTGCCCAGCCCTTTGGGTGCTCTCTGAACACCTGGTGCCTGGCTCCTCCGATCTCCCTCGAGCCCCAGCCCCTCCCCTGGGCGCACTTTGTTCCATACCAAGGGCGCATTTAGCTCCTGGTCTCTAATTCCCAGTCAGGCCTCCCTCAGCGCCCCATTAATAGCCCCAGGCTATTAGCCCCATGGCCGTGGTTCCCAGCCCTCCCGTCCATGTCAAGGAGCGTTTGATATTCCTGGCTGCTTGGGCTTCGCCTGCTCCCCTCCTCTGCCCGCTTGGTGCACCTGCCTGCTCTGCTCAGGACGCTCTGACCCGTCCTCTGCGCTCTGCGGCGCCTCTCACTGCTCACGCGCCGCTCGGCCCCGGAGCTCACGTCCAGAGCGTGGCTCACTCCCACGGGTTTTCGAGTGGCTGAGGGTGGGGGGCCACTACCCCCGGGGCTGGCCGATCCCCGCCCCGGCATGCTGAGGTGAGGCTCTCAGGCACTGGTGAGGGGGAAGCAGCGCGGGCAGACAGGGGCCCTTTCCTCTGTGCGTTCTGCTCCTCTCGGGCCATGGCACTAGCTGCGAGGGTGCTGTGATGCCCGCGTGTGGGGCAGGGTGTGTGTTGTGTTTCACGCTGAGGTGGGAGGTTTCCTGTTAGCCCTTGGATCTGCCAGTCTTGCTGCTCCAGGACACACCTCTGCAGCGCCTCCAGCCTGGGGCCAGGCCTGGTTGGCTCCTCCGGGTCCTGCCACAGTCACGCAGCGCACCCCAGTTTGCAGACATGGGCGGCAGCACGGCTTGCTGGACTGGGCCTCAGGAGCCCTTGGGCAAATCCCTAAGACCAGCTCCTCCAAGGGTTCCTTGAATCCCCAGGGAATTGTGTGCTAAATACCTTTGAGGCTCTGGGCCGTAGGGACTGACTTTCAGACGTGCTGATCTCCCCAATGTCAGCTGAAGTCAATAGTAGCTGTGGGTGCTCAGCCCATCTGAAACTGAGGCCACAGGCCACTCAGTGCCTCAGTTTCCCCATCTGTGACTTGGGGGTAGTAATGCTGCTTACCCAACTTTGTGACACGCTTTGAGATCTGCCAATGGACAGGGCCATGGAAGGCCTTATTAATTACCTTCGGGCTCTGTCACCTTGTCTTCCACTCGGCTTCCGACGTCTGATAGAAAAATCCCCTCCCCTGTCCGCCCTCAGGAAGCGCTACTCTTCGAAATGGAGTTAAAGGAGCAGTCACAGTCTGGACAGGTTTGTTACAAACGCAGGAAATTCTGTCCTCAGGCAATGTAAGAGCCAGACCATCTTCAGGTGTCTGCCCTCCTCTCTAGCAGAGAAGATCTCCCCCCCCCCCCACCTCTCCAGGCCCATGGAGCCCTTTTTTCCTGATCACTTATTGGCCTGAAAGTTGATTCCTTTGGAGATCTACCCTGAAATCCTGTATCAGTGACACCAACCTCAGGCCTGGCCAGTGTCGGTGCCAACTCCCTCCCTCACAGCAAGTTGCCTGTTTCTCTGATCAACTGTAACCCGTCTGGGTGTTGCCTGTGAGGTAGCATCTAGCCCCCCGTCCTGTCAGCTTGAGACCTGGGTGCGAGGCCGGGAGGGGCTTTGCCATGGGGCCGGCTGTGTGGGGGCTGGAGACCGGGATTGGAGCAGGCTGTTGCCATTGTAGGGTTCCAGCCTCGCTGGGGGGTCGGTGATGAGGCGGCAGAGGGCTCCAACCAGCGGCGATCTGTGAGGCTGTAGCGTCAGCAGGGGAGTCAGACGTCGCTGGCATGCTATGGGCACCACCAGTGCAGACGCCGGCAGCGTGGGCAGCGGTCGGGAGCTCCCCCTTTTCTGGTTAGCTGCACCGATGTAGCAACTCTAGTGTAGACTAGCCCTTTGTCTTACAAATCAGGAAGGCCTGCTAGGGATTCAGCCTCCTGGGTCTCTCTGGAGCCATTAATTCCCTGTCGCTGAAGTTCAGGAGCAGGACAACCCGCGCTGGTTTAGCTTGAGGGCTCTGTTTACTGCTAATAGGTAAACTGAGGTAAACCCCCATTCCTGTGTCTAGGACTGACCTGTTTATCACCTTTACCGAGGCTAGGCTGGCTGATCTTAAACATGGTCTAATCATATCATACAGAGGGAATCCATAACTTCACATATAACCTTAACACATGCATTTTACAGTTATATTAATAACCACAATGTTGTTAGCTTTCATATGATCTCTCACAAGGCGTATTTTGTTCAGATATTACTGCAGTTGTGGGTAGGATGTGAATACAGGGGTGCCTAGGGTCACACCCATTCTCTTGACAAGCAACCTGTGGAACTCACTGATGCATCGGAACATTGAGCCAAAGATTGGGGCTGCATAATGGCATGGCTGTTAGTAAAGGTAGCTACTGTGCTGGCTAGGGTAGGGATGAGCTAATCTCATGCTTCAGAGCAAAGAACAATCACAGCAGGGGTCAGGAAGGCATTTCCTCTATGTACAATACTGGACAACTTGTTAAGGGATGTTATTTATGCTTCTTTTGAAACGTCAGATAATAGCCACTGCTGGAGACAGGATACGGTGGGGTGGCCCGTTGTGATTTGAGTGTGTGGGCATTCCTGTGTGTAGGGATCAGCAGAAGGTGCACTGCATTAGTCCTTCGGACTCCCAGCTGACTTACGTATCCATCTCTTTCTGCCTCAGGACTACAGTGCTGGCAGCAGTCGCCTTCCTGGATGCCTTCCAGAAAGTGGCAGACATGGCCACCAACACACGAGGTAGGACTACATCTCAGAACCCCCCTGCAGACAGCACACTCAAAGCCAACAGGACTGACACGCCCATGCCCAGAGATTTGCTTTCACAGGGTTTTTCGGTGTGTGTGTGTGGGGTGGTGAGGAGGAATATTGTCCATGGAAGACTGGTCATGAAGCTGGTCCGTCTCCCAGTGTGAAGCGTGGACCTCAGGGGACAGAGCTGTGAGGCTACTGGGGAAGTGAAAGGGAGCCCAGACAGAGCGACTTTGTCCCTCAGTCGGGAGGGAAGAAGAGAGAGGCGATCAGATGGGAAGGATGGGCGAAGTGAAGAGAGGCAGTGGATGGACAGATGAGGGGAGAGTGGGGACATGGGGTTGGGAGGATGGGAGAGGAAGGAGAAAGACCAAGGCAGTCAGAGGTAGGTCTTGTGTCTGAGGTTCCGCGGGGCTCCTCCTCCCAAGGCACTGAACCTCGTCCGTGCGGCACCTAACCATTGTGAGCTCGTCGATGCTGGCTGCACTGCATGGGCATGCACACAGCACTGCCTGTGCTCCCAAAGTCTGACATGCCTGGGGCTTCCTGTGAACCCAGCCTGCATTCTCTCTGGTAGCACCTCGTGCTCAGGAAGCTGACGGGGCTGTCCCTGGACGTTCCTGTGGGATGCTACGGACCCCGCAGGCTCTATGCAGCGGCGTTCCTTTCAGAGAGCTGGAGAGAGAACTTAGGACATTTTCCCCACAGGAATGTAGGGCCTGATTTTCAGATATGCCGAACACCCACATCTACAGCTGAAGCCCACGGGAGCAGCGGATGCTCAGCGCCTCTGAAGCTCAGGCCCTTGGCTGCATAGACCAAGTCTCAGTCACACGTTCTGGTATGGTACTGCGAGGGTTTTGTTCCGTCCAAATGAGCAATTTCAGTGTTTCCAGCACTGGTTAGGGGGACCTGTTGCTGACATCTGCCTTCAGCAGTGAGTCAATTTCCTAGTGTGGACAGGGCTTGAATTCCTCAGTTTGGGTAAAGCCCAGCTATTGGGCAATGGGTTTTTGTCGGTCGCTTGAATGACCACTTAGAACTAATGTCACAGAACAAATATCATGCAGTGAACAGGGTGGGTGAACAAACTATGCCTGGCGTGTGTTGTATCGCGCCGGGCTTTACGTGAGTTTCTTTCTCTGTGTTGCTCTAGTCGCACATCCTAGAGCGCATCACCGAGGACGAGTGTGAACTTCAAACACCTGCTCCATCATTTCATGCCTACTGGCTTTTGAAGGGAGAGGTGGGAGGAGCAACTGCATTAGGACATGCAAAGGATTCCCCGCCTGTGTTTGAGAGAGCCAGCGCTGTATGCTTAGAGCAGGAGAGCCAGGACTCCTGTGTTCTCTTCCTGACTGATGTGCTGCATGGCTTCAGGACCGAGCGTCTCTGCGCTTCAGTTTCCCCAGCTGTAAAACGGGGACAATGGTGCCCGCCTGCAACGTGAATTTGTTCATGTTTGCAAGGTGCTTTGGGATCCTCAGCCAGAGAGGCTGGGGCGGGGCAGAGCGATGGCAGTGGTATTGTCTGATGCTAAGGGCAGCGGGGGCTGGAAGGGCAGTGCCCTTCTGCTGATCAGATGTTTGCAGCATCCCCATTCTCCTGTCTCTCTCACCGGAGCACCCGAGTGGAAGCCAGTGACAGGATCTCACTGGGCAGGGGGTTAGCCAGCCCCCTGGGAGTTACTGACCCGCTCCCAGGAGCCCGGCTGGAAGCTGGGCTCAGCTTGCCTTGACCCCACTGGCCCCACTCTTGAATGCTCCTTCACCTTTAGAGGCCCTGTACAGGCCTGGCCTCTCTGCAGTGCTAACGAGAGTTGGGCTGCACTACGCTGCAGATGGCCAGTGCAGATGTGTTTGTGTGTCTTGTCCCCCCGGGCCTCGCCTCAGCGCCTTCTTCCCCCTCCCCGACTGCAGCCAAGGTGCCGGCTCCCCGGCGACGGGGCATGAAGGGAAGCCGTGGACAGATGTCCGTGTGATTACTGGAGACTGGGGCACAGGAAATAGAAAAGCCAGCAAAGCAAGGCTGGGATTTAGAAAGGAGGTCAGATGCCACTGAGGATTGGGGGGAGGGCTCAGGCCAAGGCTGCTGGCTCTAGCAGCTCCTAGCTGGACCCCGAGGTTTGGGTGGGGTCACAGAGATGGGGACAACCCAAAACACAGAGACTGTTGTTTTCTTCACGGAGCGCGTGTTGTTCTGAGTTATCCCAGGGTTTCTCTCCCGGATAGCCTGGGTGCATGACTGATTTTGGCCAAGGAGGGGAGAGGCCAGTGGCATGAGGACATCACTAATCTCCTGTGACATCCCTGTGTGTTCACCTCCTACGCATCCTCACACCCCACTGGCCTCCTGCTCACTGTGCCTCTGCCCACTGATACCATTGAGGGGTAGTCAATGGAAACCCCAAGGGAGCAGCTGTGGGGAGGGGACCCTTAGGAGTGACATGCACTTCCTGACACACCTATGTGTGTGTGCCGGAGGTGGCCCTGGCAGAATGCATTATGGGTGGTCATTTGCATATGCAAATGAGATCTATACTTTCCCCCCCCACAGTGGGGAAACTAGGTGACTACAGCACTGGCCTCTCCAGATCTGATTCGATTTGATCTGCGTCTGATGGTGCCTGGCCCCGTGACAGCGGCTACCCTCAGTGTAGCCAGCAAACCCAGATTGAAGAGAGATAATACAATTGGGACTTAACCTACAATGGCCCAGCACTCTGACCAGCTCAGACGCTGCGGGTTGGGGTGAGCTGAGGAGAACCGGACAGGGCTAAGACCCAGGACACGGTGTGCCGAGGACTGGGATTGTCAGACCAGTTAAAAACCCTCGTTGGTAACCAGTCTGCGAACCCAAGCTGTCTCGCCTCCTTGGGGCCAGGGCCTGGTCTCTCAAGCATGATGGGGGAGCAGGGCGGGGGCCCGTGGCTGGACTGGGTCACCAGGGCTACAGTGCAGTTCATGCGGTGGGGCTGTCTCCCTGGCCCAGCCGAAGGGAAGCAGGGTGGACCGTGACTGCGTGGGGCAGCTTCTCCTTCCAGAGCGCTAGACTCAGTCGGGCAGGGCTGTCAGGCGGCATGGCCAGGCTGTGCTGGCAGCTGGGGCCAATAGTGTGTTTTTCCCCATAGTTTGTTAGCTTTGCTCCCGAACACGGCGGGACCCTTGTGCAGGCTCTCGGAGCACAGACGCTTCTCTGTGGGGCATGGAAGAGCTGCAATGGCAGAGGGGGCCGTGGGGGACAGGGCAGACTGCTTTCTGGGGACAGCGTGGTTCTGACACATTCAGACCACACAAGACACTGCTGTGGGGTGCTGCGCCTTGGTTGGATTCAGGCTATGGGCCCAAGGCTGCCCTACACCAGGGCTGAATCTGACCCCTGTCTGTCAACTAAGGCACAAAGGTGGCACTTGGAGCTCGGGTTTGGTCTGCCGTGGAGCTCCGCAGTTGCTGCAGGGCTGGGTTTGGCCCATTGTGTTGTCTGGCTGTCACTGGTCAGTATGACATCTGGCTCCCTGGAGTCTCTTCTTATGAGGACAAGAAAATCCAGGCCAGGTTCACTTGTGAGAATCAGCCGTGAAAGCAGTTCACTAGTCAGTTAATGCGTGTGTCACTGTGTCATTCCCATACAATTGGAAAAAGAGCCGGAAACGGGTTTGGACCTCCACCTGGAATGAAGTCTGGGTATTGCCACGAAGAGCAGAACCTGAATGTTGCTGCTCGGCTGAAATGGGTTGTGGGGCAACCTTTGAGAGGAGAAGACCATGAACTGGATCACTGGGCCAACATGTAATGGACTCTGCCTTTGCCCGATCCTCTGCAGCGACAGAGGGCTTGAGCAGAAAAGCAGAAGTCTCTCTGAGGCCAGAAGCTGGTGTTAGGTGGAAGATGGAGTCACCAGCCCGGGGAGCAAAGTCTCTCTCCACACCAGTTGTGAGTTAGGGATGAAGAAGACACGTTCCCCTGCACTATATAACCAGTTATCACACACTCCACACGCCAGGGCTGCCCACCAAAGAGAGCAGCGTACATTGCTTCTGTTGAGCCCCCTGCTCCTCTCAGTGCAGAGCTAGTGAAACGTGCCAGCGTGGGAACCTGCACTAGCCTGTGGCGGGGTGAGCTCCCCACGCTGGCCCTGCAAGAGCTGGATTGGGCCAGTTGTCTGCAATCTGGGCAAATCAGGCCTGGAGGAAAGCCCTGATTGGGGAGCTCACCTGTGGGGAGCAGGCAGGGCTTGTATAAAGACAGGGTCGGGGGCTGGGGCACATGACTTATGAGAAGAGGCTGAGGGAACTGGGCTTGTTTAGTCTGCAGAAGAGCAGAATGAGGTGGGATTTGATAGCTGCTTTCAACTGGGGGGTTCCAAAGAGGATGGAGCTCGGCTGCTCTCAGAGGTAGCAGATGACAGAACAAGGAGCAATGGTCTCCAGTTGCAGTGGGGGAGATCTAGGCTGGATATTAGGAAACACTATTTCACGGGGGGGCGAGAGGGGTGAAGCACTGGAATGGGTTCCCTAGGGAGCTGGTGGAATCTCCATCCTTTTTTAAGGTCAGGCTTGACAAAGCCCTGGCTGGGATGATTTAGTTGGTGTTGGTCCTGCTTTGAGCAGGGGGTGGGACTAGATGACCTCCTGAGATCTCTTCCAACCCTAATCTATCTTCTTCTAGGAGAGTGGAAGCAGAGGGGGCTGCAGTCACTCCTGGGGGAAGGGAAGTGAGTCGGGAGCTATAGAAACACGGAGCCCACGGTTACTCTGGGGAGAAGGGAGGTGAGGGCCAGAAGGTGAGGAAACGGCTCATGGAAAGGCGGCAGGGTTAAGGCACCCTGACAGCTCCTGTCAGGCCGTTAAAAGTCCGGTTGGCGGCCGCGTGGCTCCCAGGAAGCTGCCTGCATCTCCCTCTGGCTTCTAGGTAGAGGGACAGCCACCGGGGCTGTGTGCGCTGCCCCTGCCCCCAGCGCCAGCTCAGCTGCTCTCATTGGCCGGGAACCGTGGCCAATGGGAGCTGAGGGGGCGGTGCCTGCAGGCATGGGCAGCACGGAGAGCCACGTGGTCACGCCTCCGCTTAGGAGCTGGAGGAAGATATCGGCAGCTTCCCGGGAGCTGCCTGTGGTAAGCACCACCTGGAGCCCGTACCCCGCACCCTGTCCTGCACCCCAAACACTGGCCCCACTCCAGAACCTATGCCCCCAGCTGGAGTCCTCACTTCCCAACCCCCTGCCCCAGCCTGGAGCCCCCTCCTGAACCCCAAACTCTGGCCGCACCCCGAGCCGGAGCCCTCACCCCAACCCCCTGCCCCAGCCTGGATCCCTCTCCTGCACCCTGAACCCTTCATTTCTGGCCCCACCCCGAAGCCTGCACCCCCCCAGCCCAGAGCCTGTAGCCCTTCCCAACCCCCTGCCTCAGCTCGGAGCCCCCTCCTGCAGCCCAAGCCCCTCATCCCCGGCCCCATCCCAGAGCCCGTACCCACAGCCGGAGCCCTCACCTCCCCCTGCACCCCAAGCCCCTGCTCCATCCCAGAGCCCCCTCCTGCACCCTGAACCCCTCATTTGTTGCCCCACCCCAGAGCCTGCACCCCCAGCTGGAGCCCTCATCCTCCTCCCACACCCCAACCCCCTGCCACAGTGGTGAAAGTGAGTGAGGGTGGCAGAGAGCGGGGATGGAGCGAGCAGGGACGGGGCCTCGGAGAAGGGGTGGTGCGGAGTGTCGGGGAAGGGATGGGGGGAGGCATCGAGGAAGGGGCAGGGCGTGGGGCAGGGATATTCGGTTTTGTGCCATTAGAAAGTTGACAACCCTAGGCAGGTGCAGACCCCTACCTTGGCTGCTGTTTGGCGGGTGCCTGAGCTGGAACCCGGAGTAGAGGACGGGCCCAGCCAGCTGCTGAGAGAGCGGCACCTGGGGTAGTGCATGGGACGGGAGGACTGCCGGCCTTTGATCCACAGTGACCCGGCCGGAGGGCCGAGTCACGCAGAGGTGCTGCGGTTCCTGGAGCGAGAGAGGGGCCACAGAGGGAGGAAGAGACGGCGCACAACCGCTGGAAGGGGCGTCGGCTGTGCACAGCTAATCCCCAGAACGGCCAGGAGGAGGCGCTGTCCTGCAGCGAGTAGCACACCCGGTCACAGAGCCACACGACAGGCGCAGCATGCGTTGTCGCGGAAAGACGCCCCCGTCGCCCTGCCAAAGCCCTGCCCCGGAGGACGCAGGCTGCGTGGCCCATTCAGGCTTCTCTGCTGAGGCTGCTGCTTGGCGTGGGACAGGATCCCCGCTTGTTTCACGCCGGCCACCAACCATCAAGATGGTGACAATGGGTGGCCAGGCCTGGCCTGGATCTGAGCCAGCACTCAGAGGGGGAAGGTCGCACAGCCCCGTTTCTGGCTCCCTAGCCACACAGAAAGCGCCATCTGAAGTGTGACCCTCCGTAGAGACCAGGGCCGGCTTTAGGCCAATTCCACCGATTTCCCCGGAATCGCGCCTTAGGCGCCTTTTAACATTTTTAATTTTTTTTACTCACCCGGCGGCGGGGGGTCCATTCCAGGTCTTCGGCGGCACTTCGGCGGCGGGGGGTCCTTCAGTGCTGCGGAAGACGCGGAGCGGACCCCCTGCTGCCGAAGTGCCGCCGAAGACCTGGACCACCGCCGGGTATTCGAATTGGGCCCCGCAGGTCCTAAAGCCGGCCCTGATAGAGACCCGTGACAAGGTGAGCCAGACCCTGGTCTGTGGCCCCTCGCAGGGCTCCCGCCTCCGACCGCAGAGGGTTGGTGTAACAGAGTCGCCGTTCCTCCCGTCTGGCCCCAGCCACGTGGAGCCGTAGGGCTCTGCCTCCCTCCTACCCCGTGGGCGCGCAGTGGGCAGCGCAGCGCCTCAGGAGCCGGGTTAGTGCCATGTGGCACAGTCCAGGAGATGCTGCTGAAAGGCCCCACGTTGCCAAACAGCTGGGCCTTGCTTCTCTCTACGCCCTGCGTCTCCTTGCATGGCTTCCCGTCACCTCAAGTGATCTGCCCACAAGAGGCAGCAGCCGCTTCCCCGACTCTCTTATTTCCCAGCCCTGCTGGAGCTACTGTCTTTCGCTCTCTTCCTCCCTCTCTCGTGCGGCTGTTCAGACCCAGGGATGGCAGCGAGGCTCTGGGCTTCCCAGGCTTCAGCCTGCTGGAGGCCTGATGCTTAGGGTTACCATATTTAAGGTTTTAAAAAAGAGGACACTCCACAGGGCCCTGGCCCTGCCCCTTCCCCAAAGTCCTCGCCCCTGCCCCGCCCCAACTCCGCCCCTTCCCCAAAGTCTCCGCCCCCTCCCCTGAGCGCCCCGCATTCCCCCTCCTGCCTCCCAGCTGCCCGAGCGCTACCACCTTCACGGTTTGCTGGGCAGACCTCCAGACCCTGCGCCCCCAGCCGGGCGCTTCCCCTCCCGGGCTCCGGCTGCGCTGGAGAAGCGCCCGGCTGGGGGTGCAGGGTCTGGAGGTCTGGGGGCTGCCCGGCAAACCGTGAAGCCGGTAGCGCTCGAGCAGCTCGGCTTTTCAGCTACACAGAGCTGAGGTGTCGGGGGGGAGCAGCAGCCGCCGCCGCAGCGGGGAATCCGCCTGCAGCTCGCAGCCTGCCGGAGCTGCTCAGGTAAGCAGGGGACTGGGGACTGGGGCAGGGATGCCGGCATTTTCCCGGACATGTTCGGCTTTTTGGCAATTCCCCCCGGACGGGGATTTGAGGACCAAAAAGCCGGACATGTCCGGGAAAAACCGGACATATGGTAACCCTACTGATGCTGTGAGTACAGGCGCGGCCCACTTCGCTGGCACTGCGGACGCTCTGCACCAGGCAGGATTAGGCCCTGGATCAGTACCATAGGATAGGCTGGTGGTTCTCCACCTCTGGCAACCTAGAACCCAAACCATCTGTGCTGGCTTGCCGAGGGCCAGCCGAATCCAGCAGTGCTTTGGGGACGCAAAGGATCGTGGGATTGGGGGTGTGGGAGAGCTGATGTTTGCCTTTGGAGGCTGCTGTGTGGGTGCCAGACAGGAGGTGCTGGGCACATGGACTAGGTGCTGCTACTACTGAATGAACACGCTCTCCTGCCTTTGGCGCGGGCAGGGCGTGCCCCTTTTCTCCGGCAGGGCGTGCCCCTTTTCTCCAGCAGGGCTGGGTGTGGAGATCCTGGTGAGGGGGTAGAGGCTTGTAGATTGGAGCAGAAGAACCAAGGTTCTAGGTTTGGCTTCCCAGGTGTGTCGTCTGTGTTGTGCAGCAGCTCAGACTGGATGATCATCATGGTCCCATAATACTCTGTGACTGGTCTCTGTAGGTCAGTAGCTGATTGTCCTTATGAGCTTTGTGCCTCCTGGGGGCTACCTGTGGGATCCAGCCTCCTTATGGGACCTCCTCCGCCCAGGCACTGAAATGCTGCGAGACCAGCTTTCACCTCAGTCCACCCCAGAAATGTCTCCCTAAGACAGCAAAACCCCAGTGAAAAGCATAAACCCCAGTGCTCCAAACTGCCCACTCCTCTGCTGTCAGCTACCCAGCTGGCAATGTGGGGGATGGGCATTTCTGGGGCGCCCGGCTCCCGCTTTTGGCAGCTCAGAGCCCCGCTTTCCTCTGCTCGGCTTGTTCACAGCAGATGGTCCCAGCCTGTTTTCCAGACTCTCGGTATCCAGGCCATCTGGAGCTGTGCAGGCAGGAGGCAGCTTTAGCTGGAATCAGATTTGTCTACAGACACACTAGCCTACTGCACTGCTCTGGATTAGATCGGTTAAACGCTTAACTCCTCTCGGCGGCATGCGCCTGGCCCTCTCTGAGCCTGCCATATCTCGGGATGCCCTGCAGGATGCCAGCTGCTGCCCGCTGCTCCCCACAGCCTGGCTGCCAGGGTGCAGGCGGAAACCCAGGGCATGCAGCATGGGAACACAGGCAGAGTCTAGGCATGGAACCCAGCACCAGGCCTGAGCGAGGGACCCGCGTGGCAGTGTGGGAGCGGAGAGACGGAAAGAGGAGTGTCGGGACAAGGGCGAGAAGAGTGAGGAGCAAGTGACCAAGGGTGGGGGGCCAAGGGATGGAGAAGAGACACCAGATGGACATAAGAATCAATGGGGCAGAGTCAGGGAGCAGGGGGAAAGGCCGGCCCCAGCTCAGACCTGTCACTCAGCGGGACTGGGGGAGTGGGGAGCGCAGCCCGAGAGCCCATCAATCATTTCCCCCCACCGCTTCTCAGCCAGGCAGTGGGCTGCCCTTAACCAGCACCTGCCCTGGAGCCCCGGGGAGAGGGAAGGGGGCGGGGGCCGAGCTGCTCTGCAGAGGGAGCAGAGGTGGAGAGTGCAGTCAGGGAACGGGGGAGGTCCCAGCCACAGGGGTGAAGGGCACAGAAGGGGGAGGGGGAGGGGGGCCTATGCCCAGCTAGAAGGCAGGTGGGAAGGGCAGTCGCTGCACGTCAGCAGCCCCAACAGAAACCAGGCTTTGTTCCTTGCTTCAGTTTGTCCTGCGGCTCCTCCATGTCCAGCCGTCCCTGCCCACTACTGCGCCAGCTGCAGCTCAGCTACAGGCCAGGCCGGCAGAAGGCCCGGGCTGGGGGAGAGACGTGGCTGTAGTCACCGTTTGGAGCAGAGGCTGAGCACCTACATCTCCCATCGGTCAATGTGGCGTCTACAGGGCAGCTCCGAAGCTCAAACGGATCCTGTACAAACAGGCCCATTCCTCCCCAGGCTGCTGAACGCTGGGTCACCGTGCAAAGCATCTGCTGGCTGGCTGGTACCCAGAGGGCACAGACCCACCTTATGCAGCTGCGTTCAGGTGCTCTCTAGAGGCTTTGCACACATGCAGAGATCTCCCCACCCCCCCACCCCCACCAAATGACTTGCACATGGAGCTCCACCAAAGTTTGGGACATTTGCCCCAGTGCCGTTATTGGACCATGGAGTCTGAACATTGAGTCTGTAATTCCCAGTGCCCATCACCCTGTTGTCGCACCACAAACTGCAGGTCAGAGCACCCCGTGCTTTCAGCAGGGTGCTTGAAGGCCAGTGTCCCTTCCGTCCCTTTCCATTAACACATTGGCGCAGCCCTGATACTTGCTGCCTTGTTACCCTGTACACATGGGATTAGGAGGTTTCTCACTGTCAGAGGAGTGAGGTGCTGGAGCAGCGCCCCAAACAGAGGAGTGGTAGTATGAAGATGGAGCTTGATAAACGTATGAAGGGGATGAACTCATGGGTTGCCTGTGATAGCAGGGGTCTGGACTTCATGACCCAGGAGCTCCCTGCCAGAAAGCACCTCTCACTCTTGGGCTATGCTAAATGCACCTGCTGTATCTACACTTGTTACTCATGTTTTGCTGGAATGGGTTAAATAACACTGGACCCTGAAACCATGTGTGGGAAACCTAACTGGGGCTGGAAGAATGGGAGGCTCTTGTGTTCCAAAGGAAAACATACCAAGAAATAATCATCATGCAAAATAATTGTACCATGTTCATTCTTGATTTGTGCTCTGCATTGGACTCCAACAAAACGGAAACCGAAATACGTACCAGAGATGAACAAATGTTGGGTTAGCCCAGTGCTGGCAAGGTAGGAGCGGGGCCTGTGCTTGGAAAAGTGAGGTCCAGCTCACTGGAGCAGGAATCTCTGATATGCCTTGGATGCCCATTTCAGTAAATAAATATATTTAAAAAGTCTGAGGGCGGGCATGTCTCCCCAGCCCCGCAGTGCCTGTGCCTAGATGTCTGGGGGTTGGAACAGTGTTTGCATTTTTCACTGGCTGTTTTTAATGCCAAATGGATGTAGCTGGATTAATGTGAGATCTGGTCTCCTCGGGGTATTTCGGTTCCTGGGGGGTGGAAAATATAAGCCCCTTTCCCCCCTTCCCTGGTTCATGTTCTTCTCCTCCCCCCTGCAGTCCATGTGCTCCTTCCTGCACCCCGGTCTGCCTGCGACCCCCACCCCTCAATCCTCCGGCCGTTCCAGCCAACAGAAAGCCAGCCAGGGAGCTAGGCTGTGCTGTTGTGGAAACCATCCCCTATGCAGTCCTGCCGCTGCGTGGCCCAATGGATCCCAGTGCCCCATTCTAGGGCTCTACCGATGGCATCTGCAGAGTCTGGGCTGGCGCAGAGATAAGGAGCAGAAGCGAAAAGACTCGCGGAGGGGGAGGGGAGACGCAGAAACAGCGCTGTCTCTGTACGTGGGTTTATTTCTTGGCTTTGCATGTGTCTGAAATAAGTAACCGTGTGTAAAAGGTACTTAAAACAGTGCAGATTGGGCCAGTGTGCTTGATATTTGTAACACATGCTCTGAGGCTTTGCAGGGCATTTTATATGTGCTTTATCACACCATACGTGGGGGCTTAAAAACTGACTTCATGTATGCATGATGTGCATATCCGAGATCCTGGAGCACTGTCTGTAAAGGAGGACTTGCCCAAGCATGCTTGACCAATACCCTTATTCCCCCACAGCTGTGCATTGTTCTGCCTGGGTGGCTGCTGTCCTCCTCCCCAGAGGTGACTGCATTTCAGTGGTGCTGTATGTACATTAAAAAGCACTTTGCGCTGAAAGATTCTATGCAAATTAAGGGCCTGATCTAATTTCCATGGAAGTCAAGGGGGGATGCCTCAGCCCCTACGATTGATGCAGGAGTTTTACTGTCGTGCTTACGAGGCTCAGGTGTGCTCGTGTTTGCTGTGTCCGCCCGGGGCCGTCTGCACTCTGCACAGCCAGACCTCAGCTCTGTGCCACGAGCGCCCTGCACTTAGCAGCACACCGGAACCCCCGCAGCAGCTGGGACTGCATTCCAAATCGCAGGCTTCTATCATCCGCTGGGGGGAAATCGAGCCATGCAATCCTCACCATCCTGTCCTTGTGGTGGCCCCATGACGACCAGATTCAGTGCAAGTTGCTGGTGTGCTGCAGGGTATTGGATTGACAGCACACAGCTGTGCTGGGGAAGTTGTTGGGAAAGCTGGACTTGGTAGCTGGAGCATTTGGTATCCGGAAGGGGTCAGCAGTCAGTTTGAGGTTTTGGTACCAAGAAGATGCTGGGAGCTTTTGGTCCCTGGGGGGGGGGGGAGATGTGATGGATCTCTGTCCTTCCCAAGAAGGCTCAGAGCCTGAAATTCCTAGCTCACTGCCTCTGCAATCCCGGACAACAACCAGCCCCCCACTCCGTGCACTAGCTGGATATGTTTGCTAACTGATCGGGGTGAAAGAATGAACTATATTGACATGCTGTGATCATCATTAGGTTTCAGGGACAACGACCATTAAGCTAATGGGAGCAGTTCATCTCTCTCTCTCTCGATGAGCTCTTGTTTCAGGCTGTATGTAGACTCAGGAAGACAACTCTGCATTGGTTACATTTGATTCAGGCTGTCGGGGTTTGCTCAGCAACCGTTAGGGCTGCAACCTCTTTTTAGACAGCGCGGTGATTCTGGGTGTGAGTTCAGTGGCAGCAGGTGGATGTGTGCAGCACAGCTTCCGTAGCACTTAGCACTAGCTGTGCGTGGGGCTGGGTCTGAGGGACTGATACGGTGCTGTGCGTG